>NW_007728940.1:112684-144249 GCF_000696425.1 Galeopterus variegatus
CCAGCTTCCTGCAGAAAACGCCCCCGGAGTATGCAGGTGAGGGAGCGGGGGGACGCCTGGGCTGAGGAGCCGCAGGGGGAAGAAGTGAGGCAGGTGCACGTGGTGGGAGGGTGTGTGGGCAAGAAGCCCGTCTCCTTTATTACCCCTGCCTGCAGGGTACCGTCCTTTCCTAGACCCCAGCATCTCCCCGGAGTTCGTGGTAGCCTCTGAGCAGTTCTTCTCCACCATGGTGCCCCCTGGCGTCTACATGAGGTGAGGGAGGGGCTCAAATGTTTTGTTGGGAGGGATAGAGGTGTCAACTGAGAAAAATCTGACCTCAGGAGCCTTGGGGACAGGATTATCAGTCTGAAGTGTATTCATTCCCTCAAGAAATGGAGAATATTGAGGACAAGGCAAACAATAGCTTTTTTTTTAAAGATACATGATTACCATGTTTATGCACTTTTATCTTCATTCTTCTGCAACTGGTGTAGGTATCTCCCCAGTTAAAATAATTGAGGTTCACAGGGTGTCATAAAGCCCACTGGTCTGAACTCAGGTCTTGGCACTACACTGGGGACATTTTTTAGCTATAGGCACAGCACTTGGGCCTTACAAGCTCCTGGGGGGAATTCTAAAAAATGTGTGTAATCTGAAGAAAAATATTGTCTCCAAAATAATGAAAAGGGGACTTTAAAATAAAAAGTGACATATTTAAATAAATGTATATGAAATAAAGCATGTCGGTTTATTTTTTACAATTGTATTATTCTTTAAAATAATTCATAGGTTAGATTTTCTCATTCTGGAATAATTTCTGGGTATGCCTGATGATGGCTGAGAAATTACAGACAATTACGTTATCCATAGATAGGTAATTTCAAAAGAACAATTAAAAAATCTTTTAAAAATGGAGAGAGAGAGAGAGAGAGATGCTATAGGGTGCATTTTTAGATGTTTGGTTTGATACTGGGGGAGGGACCTTCCAAAAGTCAGATCGTCCAGGACCTACCTAGGTCAGGTGACCTGACCGCACACCACATCAGGGAAGTGATGGCCTGGGACCCCTGACTACTGCCTCGGAGTAGACCTGGTTCTTGACATTAGGATCTCTTCCCTCAGTCACCATGCCCCTGTTCCTTGCATTTCAGAAATGCCAGCTGCTACTTCCAGGGGGTTATCAATCAGAACTCAAGTGTCTCCAGAGCTCTCCGGGTCTGCAACAGCTACTGGAGCCGAGAGGTCAGGGTTGGGGGTACATATGTGGGTGGGTATATGTGTGTGTGCATTTTGTGTGTTGTTTGAGAGTGTATGGTGGAGATGAACAGTAGGGCTGAGGCAAGCAGCTGAGATGGGCTGGGGTGAAGGAGGCAAGCTGGGGACTTCAGCCATCTCCTCTACAAATGTGAGATGACCAGGTAGCTACACATGGTCAAAAGTCGATCCCCCACCCCTACCTCAGGGCTGAGTGAAAGACAGCAGGGCCTTTGCAGATGTGGCTCTACATTTATTGCTCCCTCCTAGCTTTTTCCTCTCCCTTGACAGCTCTGGGTCTCTTGTAGTCCTTGGAGTACCCCGGCCATCCCCACCAAAGAAGCTTCCCAATTAGACACACTTAGGGCAGTGTGTGAATGCATATATGGGGGAGGGGGCAGGGGTTCTGAGAGATTATGGGGTATAGTCTATCCATCCAAACCAGGCCAGTGTGAGTGAACAGCATTAATTACCAATTTAAAGCAAAATCAGATACTTTCTGTAGGTTTATAAAAGGGAAGGGAAAGGGGAGGAAGAGGAGAGAGGAAGGCATAGATTAAGATTCATGGAGCAAGTTGAAAGATGCTTCAGCATCCTCCTAATCTGAGTCCCTTTTTATTAAAGGGAGGAAACTGAGTTCAGAGAGGTTTTGTGACTTGCCCAAAGCCACACAGCTGGTTAGTAACAGAGCAAGGATCAAGCCCTAGATCTTTTAGTGCCTTTGCAACTACGTTGCAAGTCTCCTAAGATAAAAGTAAAGTTTTAAGGTCCCTTGTGCTTGTAGAAACCTGTCTCCCGCAGCATGGGTTTTGGATGGGGATATCACTCACCCTGAGTAGGGAATCAACCTGCAGAGGAGGAATGGCCCACCAGTTTGGAAGTAAACAGCAGGACTGGGTGGAGCCGGGGATATGGAGGATGGGGTGGAAGAAGCCTGGCTGCTCAACCTCTGTCCCTGTTAACCACGCCCCCTCCTTCTTCTCACCCCCAAAGCACCCAAACCTACAAAGTGCTGAAGATGTGGATGCACTGCTGCTGGGCATGGCCTCCCAGATTGCTGAGCGAGAGGACCATGTGGTGGTTGAGGATGTGCGAGGTGAGGCTGAGGCTGGCCCTCCAGGCTGTGGACTTCTGGCCCCTGGGAGGATGTTCAACTGGACTTCCAGAGCCAGGCATGGAGGGGCACCAGGGCTGGGAGCCTGTGCTGACCCACTGCTGAGAGAGCTTCTGACCTGCTGACGATGGCTCCTTCTCTGTGGCTCAGGTCCCCCTGGGGATGGCTGGAGCCTGGGGCCTGGGCTAGAGGTCGCTATGGTGGCCCTGAGCTCCCTCGGACTCTCTGGTATCTCATCCTCAGATTTCTGGCCTGGGCCACTGAAGTTTTCCCGCACAGACCACTTGGCTAGCTGCCTGCAGCAGGGCCGGGATCTGGGTCTGCCTTCTTATAACAAGGCCAGGGCAGCACTGGGCCTGTCTCCCATTACCCGCTGGCAGGACATCAACCCTGCACTCTTCTGGAACAATGGCACTGTAAGGAGGGGTCAGGACCCCGAGGATGGGGTGGGAGGACCAGGGCACATTGTATTGAGACATGGAATATGGGCAGCGAGACATGGGTACCAGAGGTGAGCACTTGATGAGAGGGGCAGGACTCATCCATGTTACTTTTCTCAATATCACATACCAGGATGGAGATTACCAGACCAGCAGGATTCAACTTTGTTAGATCCAGCAAATGTTTATTGAGCATCCATTGCATACTAGGCACTTAATAGGCATTATCTCATTTGCTCTTCCCGACAACCCCCTGAATAGGTATAGAAAGTCCTTGACTTAGGAACAAGCTGGGCTTTCATGCACTGATATTCAAGTTGCCTTTTGGGAGTGAGCTGTTATACCCTGAACTATCACCTGTGCTGGTGGCATTGCCTGCTAGCCAACAGACCAGTTTGGTCTGCCTTCCCATCTTGCCACAGCAGTGTTTCTACAATTATGTGCCTGTTTTATTGCATTTGGCCTTTACTATTTTATAAAATTGTTGAAGAGGAGAGAATTCAAAGGCCAGTAAAGAAGTGGTGTGTGCCTTGGGCTTGTAAACTTTATTAAATCAATATAAAGATAGGAATCAGCAGGCATATCAAAAGTAGCAAATCTTTAGCTTTGACTGGGCCTCATTGGAATTATCCTGGTCAAGTGCTTATGTACTTTATGGAGAAAAGAACTAAAACATAGGTCAGGTAGAAAATGCTGGTGACATATTGTTGAAGACTGTCAGGCATTTAATTTTTTTTTTTTTTTTTAAAGATGACCAGTAAGGGGATCTTAACCCTTGACTTGGTGTTGTCAGCACCATGCTCACCCAGTGAGCAAACCGGCCATCCCTATATGGGATCCGAACCCGTGGCCTTGGTGTTATCAGCACCGCACTCTCCCGAGTGAGCCACAGGCCGGCCCCAAATTTTTTAAAAACTTTTTAGCTCTAGAGAATGGAAACCTTTTATAACACATCATTCTACCATTCAACTTTTGCACATTCTGGTTTCCCTCTTCAACTTTCATACCTTTTCAAGAACAAGTTATGTAGGGGATTGTTTGTTTTATTCCAACATTATGTCAGCACCACGCCCACCCAGTGAGCAACCGGCCATCCCTATATGGGATCCGAACCCGTGGCCTTGGTGTTATCAGCACCGCACTCTCCCGAGTGAGCCACAGGCCGGCCCCAAATTTTTTAAAAACTTTTTAGCTCTAGAGAATGGAAACCTTTTATAACACATCATTCTACCATTCAACTTTTGCACATTCTGGTTTCCCTCTTCAACTTTCATACCTTTTCAAGAACAAGTTATGTAGGGGATTGTTTGTTTTATTCCAACATTATAAAGTAAGCAGCTGAATCTGTGAGAGGGTTCCCATAAATGCGTTAACTTATGTAAAACACTCAGAGCAGTGCCTGGGGCACAATAAACACTATATAGGAGTGAGTGTTGTTGCTGTCATTTATTATTATTATCCCTGGGGCTAATCCCTGGGAACCATCTCTTTGCCTGAGGATGGGTCCTCTCACTCACTCCTGACCCTTCTTGGTTCCAGGTGCTGGAGGCCACAGCTGCCCTGTACCACCAGGACTTGTCTCGGTTGGAGCTGCTCCCAGGGGGGCTCCTGGAGAGTCATGGAGACCCCGGTCCCCTGGTCAGCACCATTGTCCTTGACCAGTTTTTGCGGCTGCGGGATGGTGACCGCTACTGGTTTGAGAATACCAGGAATGGGTAAGGCCTGCCTGGGCCGCCAGCTCAGATTCTACCTCAGCCTGGGCCCCAGACACTCTGCCTGGCCTTAGACAGCCCCCATGGCCCTTGATTCCCAGCCTGCCCACCGCTCCCTTCCCAACCCCTCTGGGTTTCTTTCCTCATCTGGGTCCCTGGGTCTGGGGGCCTGCTTCTTTCTCCCACCACAACAGCTCCCCACTTCTCCCTCCCCTAGGCTGTTCTCTGAGGAAGAGATTGCAGAAATCAGAAACACTTCCCTGTGGGATGTGCTAGTGGCTGTCACCAATGTGGACCCCAGTGCCCTACAGCCCAATGTCTTTTACTGGCTTTCAGGTGACTGACCAAGGGGTAGCTGAAGGGAACTGGGCCTGGAGTCTGGCCCTCTTCAACTGTAGGCCTGGCTGTGTGGGGCTGGACAGCAGCCTCCAAGTGGGAGTGGGCTATGGTTCTGCCCTTGAGAACTGTGGTTGTGGGCGCCAGGGCTGCCACAAACAGTTGTGTAGGTTCCCCTCGGCACAGCTCCCAGAGGTGCCCGAGTGAGTGCAGGACCAAGACTCAGAGAGACCTGGTGAGGAGGCTTACATGTGGCTGGGATGGGACTGGGGCTGGGTGTAACATTAGGAGGGCTGGGTGCAGTGAGGCTATCCCATCCCACGCCATAGCAGAGATGAGGGAAGCTCTGTGTGTATGTGTGTGTGCGTGTGCGTGTGTGTGTGTGTGAGGCTGAGACAGAGATTGAGGCTCATTTTTGACCCCACATATTACCCAAGGCAGCCTCTTCCCCTCTGCTACCCAGAGCACCTCCACCCCCTTTCTGCAACCCAAATCTCCTCAGAGACCCTGTGCCAGAACCTGTGGCCCAGAACTCAGGACTCTGGCTTCCTCTGCCTTCCCAGGAGACCCCTGCCCTCAGCCAAGACAGCTCAGCACCGAAGGTCTACCAGCCTGTACTCCCCTCATCGTTCGGGATTATTTTGAGGGCAGTGGATTTGGCTTTGGGGTCACCATTGGGACCCTCTGCTGCTTCCCGCTGGGTAAAAGTGGTGGGCAGGGTGGGGCTGGGTGAGAGGTACAAGCTAGGGGGTGGGGTTAGGGTGGTTCCATTTATGACAACAAAACATGCATA
This sequence comes from Galeopterus variegatus, assembly GCF_000696425.1. Taxonomy (NCBI): domain Eukaryota; kingdom Metazoa; phylum Chordata; class Mammalia; order Dermoptera; family Cynocephalidae; genus Galeopterus; species Galeopterus variegatus. The sequence goes on from NW_007728940.1 coordinate 118,313, forward strand.
GTACTGTCCCTCTGGGCAGGTGAAGGAAGCATTACTGGACGAGGGGACACGAGAAATGTCTGACCTGCAGATAAGTCAGTTCCAGGGAGAAATTCCTCCCTGTTCTCCTAAGATGCCATCTCCTCCCTCTGCCCCCTGGAGCTCAACTTGGTCAGGAGCCATGGGAGCCCACAATTCACAGCATTTTCCAGGAGCCAGGGCCTGGAGGACTGTCAGAGGCAAATTCCTGCTTGAGAACCAGGGCTGGGGCAGAGGTAGTTGTTGGGGCAAGGGCTTGGGACTTAGTCTTTGACAAGGCTGTATGCGGGTCAACCAGTCTCTGGCATGAGGACTCTGGACTTAGTGTCTGGATGGGACGGGACCTGAGTGGTGGAAGCAGTGGAAGCAGGGCAGGCATTTGAGATGCTACCCAAAACTCCCCATGGGATGCAAAGCATCTCCCCCCAGGGACCTTTACAATTTCTTTTTTTTGTTTTTTTTTTTAAAAGATGGCCGGTAAGGGGATCTTAACCCTTGACTTGGTATCAGCACCATGCTCAGCCAGTGAGCAAACCGGCCATCCGTATATGGGATCCGAACCCGTGGCCTTGGTGTTATCAGCACCGCACTCTCCCGAGTGAGCCACAGGCCGGCCCGACCTTTACAATTTCAAATGATTGAGCAGGCAGACTAAGGAGGTAGGGAAAGCAGGGAGTCCTGCCAAGGAAAGGAGCTGCTTCCATCTTCTCTAACCCCCACCTTCCCCTGAACATCCTGCTGCCTCTGCCCTCCCAGTGAGCCTGCTCAGCGCCTGGATTGTTGCCAGGCTCCGGATGAGGAATTTCAAGAGGCTTCAAGTCCAGGACCGCCAGAGCATCATGTCTGAGAAGCTTGAGGGGGGTGTGGAAGGTAGGCGTGGGGCCGGCCAGGGTGGTGGTGAGGAGTACATGGCTCAGGATTACAGCTCCCCATCTCTATCCCAGAAACCTAAGGAAAAGGCATCCCTTTTCTAGGGCTATAGGCAAGGCCAGGGCAGATGGGAAATGTCATGGTGACATTAGCTAGAAATTTGGCCTGGAGTCCTCCAACCTCCATTGTTCTTCTCAGTGGTCCCAAATAAAGGGAATGTGGTAGGTTCATGTGGAGAAGGCATAGGACCCTGCCTAGATTTCACAGGGTTACTATGACTTGTAAATCCCCAAGAAGTGCTGCTTTGTGTTGTCTCACACTGGAATTCCAGGCAACAGAGAAGTGATTAATGAAGGTCCTGAGTCAGATTGGGATTGGAATCTTGGTTCCACCACCATGGGCTATTGGGCCTTACAAAGATTTTTAAAATCTTTCTAAACCTATTTTTTTTTCTCATCTGTAAAATAGAAATGATAATACACTTACCTCATAGATTTAGGATTAAATGAAATAGTTCATGCAAAGTGTGGTATAGTGTTGAACACATAGTGAATATTCAGGAAATGGTAGTGACTGTTCTTCTCCTGAACTTTAGGCATAACAGGACTGTAGAGGAAGGGATGATCCTCAGTACCCAAGAAGGGAACAAAGCACTGTGGAGGTCTTGATCTGACTCCAGCCCTGAACTGCCCCTCTTCTTCCCAATGTGCCTTGGGTGGGCCCCAGCTGACCCAGCCCCATCCTTCTCTCCCCAGCTCTGGAATGGCAGGGTCACAAGGAGCCCTGCCGGCCTGTGCTAGTGCACCTGCAGCCCGGGCAGATCCGTGTAGTGGACGGCAGGCTCACTGTGCTCCGCACTATCCAGCTGCGGCCCACGCAGCAGGTCAACCTCATCCTGTCCAACAACCATGGACGCCACACTCTACTGCTCAAGATCCCCAAGGAGTATGACCTGGTATGGCTCAGCTGGCCCCTGGCTCCTTGTCCACAGCCACAGCCAGGGAGGCAGCCAGGTGGAGGGGAAGGAGCCCTGTGCCAGGAGGCAGGGTTTCTGACTTCTAGTCCCTGACTGTAGTACCTGCTAGAGAGATAAACATGAATGCGCTTGTCTTACTCTAGACCTGCTGGATGACATGATTCCACAGTCCCTTTTTACTCTTGCAGACACAACTTGCCTCCTTTTCTAAGGATGCCCTGGCAGGTTCTAGCTGGAGTACTTGGAAGAAGCTAAGCCCTCTTCCCTGTCCCCTTGTTTCAGGATCTAGTAAAGTTTTAGAGAATATGGAGGAGAGCCAAATCAGAGGCTGATCTCGGGCTCTGACTCTGCCTGGCTTATGGTCCCCTTCATCCTCTGGACTCCCTGCCTTTCCCTCCCTTTTCCAGTAAGGTATCAAGGAAGAACAGTTTTGAACGCTAACTCTGCACCTACAAGCAAGCCAGTTAACCCCACTGAGCCCATTTCCTCTCCTGTAAAAGGAGATACAGTATCTCTTCTGCAAGGCCACTCTAGTAGTCCCTTTGACATAATCTGTGGAACATGCCTAGCCTCAAGAGGCCTCGACAAATGGTTGCTCTTGCTCCTTCTGAGCCCATAGGTGCTAATATTTAACCTGGAGGAAGAGCGGCAGGCACTGGTGGAAAACCTTCGGGGAGCTCTGAAGGAGAGTGAGCTGAGCTTCCAGGAGTGGGAGCTGCGGGAGCAGGAGCTGATGAGGGCAGCTGTGACGCGGGAGCAGCGGAGCCATCTCCTAGAGACCTTTTTCAGGCACCTTTTCTCCCAGGTGTGTACATGGGATCAGATCTGCCCTTGTGTGTCTGCCTCTGGTGGTATCCTTACCTTGTGAGGCCATGGGGTGACTCTAGGGGAAGTCAGAAGCCCTGAGTTCTCAGCTAATAATCAGCTCTACTGCAATTTTGGGCAAGTCACTTGACTTTTCTGTAAGGAGATGCCCCTGCTCCTTCTGAATCCCTCCCTCTCCACCTGTGAGACTCCAGGGAGGTGATGCCTAAGAATGGGTTTATCTGCATGTGTCACTTATCTCTCCCCCTCCCACGGCTGCCCAGGCTTTCTGCCCTCCCTCATCTCAACCTGCCCAAAAGGCTGCAGAAACCAAAGGCGAGACAGGCTGTTGCAGGAGCAGTGAGAGCCATTGTTCACCCTTCCTTGGGGGAGTGCAGCTGCTAGAGGCCTCCATGAGGCATTAATGTCCACCTTGCAGACTTCTGAGAGCTATTGGGAGGATACGGGGAAACAAGATAGGAAGTAAAATACAAGGAATTGAGTCCACATCTGGCACAAAAATAAAGGCAGCCTGGGAGCAGAGCTGTGGAGTGCAGAAATGTTGTAGATAAAAGAAATACAGCATGGTTCCACCACTGAAGATGTTTATTGTTCCACTGGGAAGATGGGACATGCACAGAAAGGGAGATAACTGGCAGAGAATGAGGGCTACAGAAGTGGCCCAGGAAATAAATGGTCCAGAAGTTTAGAAAAGATAGTGAGCCTCAGCATGTATAAAGTCACGGTGGAGGTGAGATTTGGCAAGGACTCAAAGTTAGGAAAGTTTTGGCTCAGAAGAAAGGAGCGGAAAGGACTGAGCAGAGATACTCCATGGAAGGGCAAAAAGTTAAGTCTCAGGAGAAGGAGCATAGTTGGCTGGCTGGGGAGAGGATTCACAGGGAAGCTACCCTTCAGTGGGCATTTACTCTGTGCTAGGCACATGACTTAAGGTCATTTAGTCCCCAGACAAGTTGAACTTGAGTATTCACAAGAACAGAGGAACCCTCAGCTGGGGTTACTCCTTGCCAGGTCCTGGGCAGCACCTGGGCACCTCTTTTCAGTTCGGGATCCATCAGGGCTATGGGAACTCCCTGTGCTGAGAGACAGAACAGGCTGCTATACTCTGGGGGTGGCTACCAGTCCCTTATATCTGCACAGTGCTTTCAGCTTTCAAAACGTTTTCCACACAACCTCTCTTGTTGATTCTCACAATAACCCTGTGAGAAAAGTAGGGCAGGTGAGGAAATAAATCCCAGACAACTGAAGAGAGTGCTTGAGGTCATGCAGCAAGCAGGTGGCAGAGTTGGGACATGAACCCAGGTCTCTTGCCTGCAGCCCCAGGCTCTTTCCACCAAAGCACCTTGTTTGAAGCTGTGAGGTTTACCTCATGAACCATATCCAGGCTTGGACTAGGCACCCCCAGTTGACAGACAGGACAGACAGGTACCATGGCCTGTGGCCTGCCTGCTGCCTTTACTTTCTGTTATGCTGGGCAGCCCCTGGATGGGGTGGAGATAGCCTGTAATGAGAATTCCCCTTTCCCAAACCCAACTTTTCCTCAACCCAGTGGAAGTCTTGTCTTAGTTAAAACTCTTTTAGGTGTAAATGAGAGAAACCCACTTGAGCTAGCATTGATAGAGGGTCAGTTGACTCTGAGGATACAGGAGTGTCTCAGGAATTCCAAAGAGAGGACTTCAGCCGAGCCTGGAAGGGACCAAGAAAGGGAAAACCATCAGCAGACAAGACCACTCCTCTCTTAGACTGCTTCTGTTTTCTCTGCCTCTGCTCTATTCTGTCTCTGTGTCGCTAAGCACTTGGAGGAAGAGGGGGGTCCACAACTCTGAGTCTTCTTGTGCTCAGGTCAAGACAGACCTGGGACCTCTTAGTTGCAATTCCAGATCCCCAGCTTGGGTCAAGTATGTATTCTTGGTCCAATCAGCTATGGCAGAGGGCCAGGGCTCTGTAGAACAAATATGGCCCCATAGACCAACCACAGAGCTGGTAGGGAACTGCTTAGGGTAGGGAGTGCTGGGAAGCCACCTGAAAAGGTGGCTCCTACAAGGCTCAATGGGCTTTCAAATCAACAAAGCCTTGTCTCCTCCTCTCGCTCCCTCTGCTTCTACTGGAGTACAGGTGCTGGACATCAACCAGGCGGATGCAGGGACTCTGCCCCTGGACTCATCCCAGAAGGTGCGGGAGGCCCTGACATGTGAGCTGAGCAGGGCTGAATTTGCTGAGTCCCTGGGCCTCAAGCCGCAGGACATGTTTGTGGAGTCCATGTTTTCTCTGGCTGACAAGGATGGCAATGGCTACCTGTCCTTCCGGGAGTTCTTGGACATCCTGGTGGTCTTCATGAAAGGTGGGAGGAGGGAATGATCATCCACATGGGAGAGGCTAGATAGGGGCTGGGTCCTGAGCTGGAGTGTGGCTGACTTGTTGGAGATGGGAAGCTCTGAAGCCAGGTCTCCAGTCTTGGCAGATGTGTGGGAGTGCCCAGGTAGGAGCAGGAAGCAGAGCGACCCCTTGCTGTGTCCAGCAGTGGGTCATCATACTGGTGTGAGGCCCCTCTGGCCAGCCTGGGGGTTCAGGCAGGCGGGTTGGGGTTCTACTCATGGGGTCCTCCTTCTTCTAGGCTCCTCAGAGGAGAAGTCTCGCCTTATGTTCCGTATGTACGACTTTGATGGGAATGGTCTCATTTCCAAGGAGGAGTTCATCAGGATGCTGAGGTTGGTCCTCTGAGACAGCCAGGAGAGTAGGCCAGGGAAGGGCCTGCCAGGGGAGAGACCGAGGGGGAAAGGTAGCAGGGCCTCCTCCTTACCCGTGTGACCAGATCTTGTTATAATTGGTAGGGGGCTTGGGATTTGGCCAGTCAGTGCCCTTTCATGTGGCGATGAGGCCTGGTGGGATAGTCAGTGGGCCCTTGTGTCTGGGCCTGATGGAACCTCTCCCCCAATCCCAGGTCCTTCATCGAGATTTCCAATAACTGCCTGACCAAGGCCCAGCTGGCCGAGGTGGTGGAGTCCATGTTCCGGGAGTCGGGCTTCCAGGACAAGGAGGAGCTGACGTGGGAGGACTTCCATTTCATGCTGCGGGACCACGACAGTGAGCTCCGCTTCACACAGCTCTGCGTCAAAGGTGCAGCAGCGGGGCAGGCAGGGCTGACTTGTCTATTAGGCACAGTAGGTACAATGCCCAAATACTTTTAGAAGCCCACAGAAATGCTTTAATTTCTTTTAAAATCAGAAGAAAAAAATGAATGTAATAATAATGAATATGTAGTAAGTTATCCAGCTTGGACTATATTCTTCTTTACATCAATGCAATTGTAAAATATAATTTTTAATTTATTTTTTTATTTTTATGGAGGAAGAGGCCCAAGAAGGCAAATGTGCCTAGGCCCACCAAAATCATAATGCAGTTCTGCTGATGGGGTCGGTAGGACCAGGATGGGGTGGGGAATGGTGGCTAGAACTCTGCTTCCCCTGGCTCTGTGCCAAAGCCCCCTATGTCTGGTGCCCAGGACAGGAGGTGGGGAGACAGTGTCCCCTTGTTACAGCCTTACCCAAGCCATACCCCTCTCAACTGGGGTGTCTGGTTACAGGGGTAGGGTGGTGTCTCTTGGGGTTTTTTGTTACTCTGTCTCCTGCTCAGTGTTTGCTGAATGCATGAAAACCCATTTCTGTTGGCCTTCCCCCAACTTTCTGCCCCACCCATGTCTGACTCACTGGGTAGGGGGTAGATTCAGAGTGGGGAGGGGGCAGGGAGCAGACAGGGGGGTCTGTCTGTGGCCTGCTCTGAGCTGTTATGGTGGCTTAGCTTGGGATTTTCACAGTGGCATGTTGAGACCCAACCTAGCCCCTCCCAGGATTATGAGAAGTGGGGACTAAGCAGCCTTGATGGGAGAGAAGCCAAATTAGACAAGACACAGATAAGCCTCTGGTCCGGGCTTCTGCCGGCCCTGGGGGTAAGGAGAGTTGGTAGAGAGGAAACCCATTACTCCTGATTCTGCACCTTTTTACCTTTCCCAGGCAATCAGGGCAGCAGACCCCTGAGCTGGAGGGCAGGGGCAAGGGAGGTACCTGGGAGTGAGCCCAGGCCACAGAATCCCAGGGACATTCAGCTCTGGATGAAGGGTAGGACCAGGGCTTATGGATTAAATAGGAGGTTATCAATGAGTATCGTTTTGTTTTGCTTTTAATTGTTGTTGTGCTTTATTATTTCCTCTAGATTTTATTTTGAAAGATTTTAAACCTCCACAAAAGAAACAAGATTAGAACAAAGAAACATCTCTTTCACCTAGATGTGCCATTTATTACTGTTTTGCCACTGTTCACTGAACCATTTGAGAGTATAGACGTCTATACTTTGTTTTAAACACTGATTTCATTTAGTTCAGCTCACTTGCTTTTGGCCTTGGGTATAGACCAGGATCATCTTTAGGATTGGTTCAGCACTTGGAAGTAAACTGGAGATTCTCAGCCTCCTGGATTTGCAGCTCAGTCCTGCCCCGCCCTCAATGCTCAGCCCAGACAGTAACAATGGGGTGGCTCCTGGGAGGGTTTTCTCTGCAATATTTTATTATGAACATTTTCAAACACGAAAGTAGGAAGAATTTTAGAGTCATCACCCATGTACCTACCACCTAGATTCTACATTTAACTTTTGGAAGATTTTAAGCTGGAGGAACTTAATTAGGGGTTTGTGTGTGTGTGTGTGTGTGTGTGTGTGTGTGTGTATGTGTGTGTGCGCACATGTGTGTGTGTATGGCAGAATAGGCTTAGCAGGCAGTTTACATACCGTTCCTGAACTCTACCCCCATAGACCTGATACCAGTCTCCAGGAATGGAACTGAAGATGGACACATTCTCGGGGAAGCCTGCCTGGCCAGCTATGTCTTAGGCTTTCTCCCTGCCCACCTATGGCTGGGTCCATCTCCCATTGGGGAAAAGGGCTGAGGCTGGGGCACCCAAGGTAGGGCCTCTACTGGACAGGGAAAGACCCTGTGCAATGTCTGAACATAGGAAGGCAGGGGTGCTGTGCATTCTGGGTTCTGGACCCTGAGCAGCTCCCTAGCCGGGCTCTGCATTGCAGGGGTGGAGGTGCCTGAAGTCATCAAGGACCTCTGCCGGCGAGCCTCCTACATCAGCCAGGAGAAGCTTTGGTGAGACCCTATTTGGGAATGTTGGAGGGAGGGTTAGAGGAGTAGCCATTTCTCTCCTCAGAATGGCTGGAATCAGGGTCACCACTAGCCGTGTAGTGCCTTCATACAAATGAGAAAAAGGCACCCCTTACTCCAGATGGACACAGCTCTGCACCAGGGCAAGCAGAGAGCCTGCTGGATTGCAGTGCTCGATTGCTGCTTGGGCCCAATGCCCTTGTGAAGGGCACAGGCATATGTGGTGGTCTGGGCTGGGACTGAGGATCTGACTCACTAGCTGGGTCTCGGTGGGAATCATGCTGATCCTTTCTTGATGGAGTGGGTTTGGAGGCAGACCAGGGGCAGCAGAGGACCAAGTGGCTGAGGTTGGCCAAGGTCCTATTTCTCACCGTTCTTGTCCTAGTCCCTCTCCCAGAATGAGTACCCGCTCTTCCCGCAGTGATGTCAAGACCGAGTTGACACCACAGAGACTGCAGTGCCCCATGGACACAGACCCTCCCCAGGAGATTCGACGGAGGTTTGGCAAGAAGTACGCCTGCTCTTCCCCTTAAGCCCAGGCGGTTCCTTCCTCCCTTCAGCATACACACCTCCATTACTTGGTGCCAGGCACTGTGCCAAGTACTGGGGGTGCAGGCAAGATGAACAGTCCCTACCTAGAACGGCACAGTCTGATGAGAGAGGCAGGCTCACTGATAATTGTCCCACTGATGAATGTTATAATAGTGGCAAGAGCGACGAGCTCGAGGAAGCTCTCACGTCTGCCTGGGAGGTCAGAGATCCTTCATGAAGGTGTCCTTTGGGCCTCCAGTAAAGGCTGACCACAAGCGCTGGGTGGGAGCTGGCAGCTACAGAGACGAGGAGGGGAGGCGGCTGCCTGCGTGTGAATGGACACTGTACCCCTGGGATGGAGTGCCCACTCGGGAGGGAGGCCGTGCCTCCACCGACAGCTCGTTGATGGAGTGCGGTACAGTCTCTGGGGTCTGAACCCCCCTTCGGCGTGAGTCACTTCGGTGCCCTTCCCTCGCCGCTCAGCGGCTCCCCTCCGAGAAGCAGGCGGGGCTCCCCACGTTGGGTCTGATGGGGGCCGAGGGCTAAGGCTTCCTGTGTCGCAGGGTAACGTCTTTCCAGCCCTTGCTGTTCACCGAGGCGCACCGGGAGAAGTTTCAACGCGGCCGTCTCCACCAGACGGTGCAGCAGTTCAAGCGCTTCGTCGAGAACCACCGGCGCCACGTCGGCTGCGTGGCCGTGTTCTACGCCACCGCCGGGGGGCTGTTCCTGGAGAGGGCTTACTGTGAGTGACAGCCCCGGGGGCGGGGCCTGCGATAAGTGACAGCCCCGGGGGCGGGGCCTACCGTGGGTGTCGCCACTGGGCGAGCGGGGCCGGCTTGAGCAAAGACTGTGCGCGGGAGGCCTGGCGTGAGTGTCAGCGGCCCTGCCCCTGAGGACATCCCTGACCAGCTCTCTGCTCGGCGCTCCCTGGGCCCCCTCCGCAGACTATGCCTTTGCCGCACACCACGTGGGCATCACGGACACCACCCGCGTGGGCATCATCCTGTCGCGGGGCACAGCGGCCAGCATCTCCTTCATGTACTCCTACCTCCTGCTCACCATGTGCCGCAACCTCATCACCTTCCTGCGAGAGACCTTCCTCAACCGCTACGTGCCCTTCGATGCCGCCGTGGACTTCCACCGCCTCATTGCTTCCACAGCCATCGTCCTCACAGGCAGGGCCTGGGTATTCTGGGGATTCTCTCCATGTCCTCCCGCCCCCTGCTGCTCCCCTCCTCTGAGCCCCCCTCCTCTGAGCCCCCCTCCTCTCTACCTGCACTTAACTTTAATGTAAGTCTTGCGTGTCCTTCTCTGTGAGGATGGAGTTGGCCCCAGCCATGGTGAAGTAAGCCCAGGAGCCTCTCACGGGCTCACCAGTGCCTCTGCTCACACTTCGGAGGGCACTTCATCAGCCTCCAGCTGACAAGTTACTAACACCCCAGAATGAGTGCACATAATGTGTTATCTCTCTCAGTTTTTATGTTGTGGAACATAACTAACTCTGTAAGAGAAACCAAAGGAATGAGCTTCTAAAGGTATAATTTCAGACTCATGCAGTTGTGTTCAAGGATGGTGTGTGTAGGAGATGTGGGGGAGGCCAGCAGGTCGATTAGAGGTCAGAAGTCCACATGCCAGGCTGCTGCTTCAGGCCCCCAACTCTGTCCAGGAGTCCTCCACCTTGGGCTGAATGGGTCGAGCAACCCCACTGGGCTGTCCTCAGGCTCACATCTCCCCACCCCCTGTCTGGTTTCCCTTAGTCTTACACAGTGTGGGCCATGTGGTGAATGTGTACCTGTTCTCCATCAGCCCACTGAGCGTCCTCTCCTGCCTCTTCCCTGGCCTCTTCCATGACGACGGGTGAGTGTGAGTGTGTTTGTGTGTGCATGTGGGGGTGGGCTGGGGGGGATTCCTTGCAGGAGGAAAGAAACAAATTCTCTTGGCCCGGAAGAGAGTGTCACCTTCCAGGTTGTGGGGCCATCACCAGCCTGAGCCCCCAGACCCAAGTCAATAGAAGGGGAAACTGGTGGCTGGGTTGGCTGGTGGCTTCCCCTCTGGGAGTCCCAGAGGTCTTCTCTCAGGGTCCTTCCTTGCTGTTCCTTCCACACAGGTCTGAATTTCCCAAAAAATATTACTGGTGGTTCTTCCAGACTGTTCCAGGTGAGAGCCTTCCCTGTTCCACGAACTTTTGGGCCTGACTCCGAGCTCTAAGCTCTGTGTTCCATTTGTCACGGGGCAGCCCAGACTCACTCCAGAGAGCCAGGCTCTGCCCTCTCGCCCCAAGGGCACTCCAGGCCAGTAGGAGACTTGGGAGGCTCTGTGTTTCAGTCCTCCTCTCAGGAGCTTAGCTGGGTTCATTCCCGTATTCTGAACTAGTTCTCAGTGAAATGGAAGTAGATCCACCTTTCCCCAGCACACACACCTACTATGACAGTGACTTTAAGGAATGCTATACCCCACCTGCATGCAGAAGAGACCAGGTTCTTTGCCAAGCCAGATACAAGTCCCCCAGCCCTTGTAGTATGTCTTGGCAAGGACTATTAAGGGGCATATTCTTAACACCCTACAATCATCCATTTTAGAGCTATTAGCCACGAATCTGTTCAAATTCTTCTTGAACCTATTTATATTTTCAGTCTGTGCCCTCCTTTGGGTAACACATTTTCTATACTCACTCCTCTCTGTGAAACACAGCATGGGTTTTAAATTTTTTTGTAATTCTAAAATGATCTGCTTTGAACTTCAGAGGGTACTTGTTAATTCCTGAACACTGGGATTTAGTGGATAAGGCTGTGTTTATGCACTCTTCTCCGCTCAGAACTTTACAGGCTTTGATTAGATCCCCTCTTAACCTTTACTTTTCCATACTGCAGGGCTCTAATCTTCCTGATTTCTGCTTCTCTCCTCCTTGATCACCTGAGAAACCATTCTCTGTCCCCCTACTCCACCTGGCTCCAGTATTATCCTCTTGTGTACCCCTGGCCTGGGATCCTCCATGAGAGGAGGGGCTTCCCACAACTCCAGGCTAGATCTGGGGGCTCTGGTGATGAGCAGGGACAGTGTGATCCTACTCACCCACCAATGGTGCCTGTGCTCATGCTGTGTGCTGTGGCAGCCAGGTGGACTCCATGAAGGCAGGGCCTGCAAGTTCCAGTGTCTGGCCCAGAGGGCCCAGAGTAGACGCCCTGGGCATCCATTCATTCAGCACACATTTATATAATGCCCACAGTTTTCCAGGCCCTGCACTGGGCACTAGGATTCAGTGGTGAACTAGCTTAGCCCAGTCCCTGTTCTTGTGAACCTGAGAGTTAGAAAAGTGACAGACATAAAACAAGTAGTGACATGGAGTAAAAAATGACCACAGTGACAAGGGCTGTAAAGGATGCATAGGGTCTGTTGAAATGAAAGGTACTTATGATCAATGGTGTGGGAGGAGAGGAGCAGAGGATGCGGGGGCTTTTCCACTCTGGGCAGTGGAGTGGAGGAGAGAGGAGACCTGACCCCAGAAGCTTCGGAACAGCCCCCGTCTTCAAGGCGCTGCTTCTCTGTCCTCCATCCCCATGTTCACCTTGCAGGCCTCACGGGGGTCATGCTGCTCCTGGTCCTGGCCATCATGTACGTCTTCGCCTCCCACCACTTCCGCCGCCGCAGCTTCCGGGGCTTCTGGCTGACCCACCACCTCTACATCCTGCTCTATGTCCTGGTGAGGGCTTTTGGCAGTGAGCCAGGCCAGCAGGGTATGGGCAGGACGTTCCCAGGGAGGCAGTGAGGGCTGGGACATCAGTTATCGATCCCCTTAATTACTTCAAGTATCCTCTTCTCTTCTCCATCGCCCTAATGTATGGGTCTCTCCAGAAGGCTGACCCCAATATACAGCACTTGGAAGATGGCCTCACTGGTGTGGGCTGTTCAGTAGCAGCCCTGCCAGGCTGATCGGCATTCCTCGCAGACACCTCCACATTGCTTCTGCCCAGCCAGTCTCTTCCTACTTTGGGTGGCTGGTTTTGGCTCCTGGGTGGACTGTCTGCACCCAAGAGAGAAATACCCTTTTCAGAGAAACTTGTCTTGGATGGATTCTGCTATTTCTTTTCTGGTCCTGTTTTGGGGGGCATTAAGTCATACCACCTAGCTGCCTGTAAAGTTAATGCTCAAAATGTCTTCATTTGGATTGCTGATAAAATGGATTTTTAAGGGGCCGGCCCGTGGCTCACTTGGGAGAGCATGGTGCTGACAACACCAAGTCAAGGGTTAAGATCCCCTTACCGATCATCTTAAAAAAAAAAAAAATGGATTTTTAAGACTCCACCCATCCCCTTTCCCTCTCCTTAACCTGGGATCCTGTGTCCCTTCCTTTACATTCCCTCCCTTCTCCTGTTCCCTTTACTGTCCCCTGGGTTTGTCATCATCTGCTTCAGCTGGTTAGTTCTGGAGCTGACTCTGACCTGTGTCTTTGTGTTGTGGCTCTGCTTGCCTGCCTTCTTCACAGACACAGGCAGTTCCCCAGAGGGCACCCTGAGGGCCTCGCTGAGAAGCTAAACCAAGTCCCAAGGCCCCAGCTGTCCCCACCTATTGATGGCATGGCTGTCATCATTCAAGGAGTCCAGAGTCCATGTGGCTGCCCCCTATCCAGGCTCCAGGCAGAACTGCATGTAGGAGTCTCCTTTGTCCTGAGACTAAGAGAGTGCACCATTGCCTCGGTCATGCTGGCTCCTGTGGCCTAACCTGCCTCCTCCCAGGTGCAGTTCTGTCTTCACTGATAGGTAGGAGGGTCTGTGCACATCTTCCTGTGACTCAGCACTTCATAGTTCTGTAGATGACTACCCAGCCTTTGTTCAGTATGTTTCCTAGAACTGCAGATGTTTGTTTCTGAAGAAATCTTTCCCTTCTTTGGAAGCTGTGGCTAATTTGTTCCTCCCTTCCCCATCTTCCCAATGATGGGTGGAACTCTAGCATCCTGGGCTACTGCTTCTGTGGGGGGTGGAGATGGTGCTCTTGTTCCTAGTGATAAAGCAGCTTCTTTGAAATAAGTGGGAGACCCAATTTAAGAGCGGCTAGCCTGGCTCCCTAAGACCAACATCCCTTTCTGATTTATCTCTGGGCTGTGGGCATCACTGGGTTCAGAGCAGGATTGTCAGGGACTCAGAAAGTGCAGGCCCCCTGCTGGGCAGTCCTAGCCTGGTGGCTTGGAAGCATCTCACCTTGGGGGAGATCAAGGCCAAAGCACCCTCTTCTTTCCCACTTATCCCAGGCATGGCCACTTGACTTTGGTCAGAAAGAGAAGTTACAAGTAAAGAATCTCAGTGCAGAGTAGATCCTGGGGAAGGATGTCCAGGCCCTGATCCAGGCTGAAGAGGTCAGCGCTGGCATGTCAGAAGCTGAGCTGGCTGGCTGCCCCCACCACCCCAGCCTCTCACCCAACCAGGAATCTGCAGCAGCTTTGTAGCTTAAAAGTAAAGCCAACACAAAATGGGGTGTATAGAGTAGTATGAGGTCAACCTGCCATTGTGCTCAGCCTGGTTGGATGATCAGAAAGCCTTTGGGGTGGGTGTGGGCTCCACAATGAAAGAGGAACTTTGGGGAAGGCAGAGCCAGTTTGGAGAAGAGCCAGAGAGGTTCAAGTTAATACTTGGGGAAAGTTTTAAGAATTTGGGATTACTGAGCTGGGAGAAGGGGTTTCTGAATGAGGGGCCAGAGTTCACTTTAACAATATCTGCTGAGAGTTTGTTATGTACCAGCTCTGTGTGAGGCCCAGCAGAGGAGGGGGAGGCTCTAACTCCTACCCTTAGGAAGTTAGGATTTCCTGCAGAGATAAGTGCCACACGCATGAAATGACAAAAATGAACACACGATATATGAATAATTGCTGGGAGGAGTGTTCCAAATAGTAAGTTTGGAAGGGAGTTTTCATTTGGGCTAAAGTTGCTAAACTTCTCTGGGAAGAAGATGGGACTTGGGCCAAGACTTTAGGAGAGGTGAGCTAAGCTTTGACAGGGCAGAGTGGAAGCTGAAGAGCAATCCAGGCAGAAGGAAGGGCATGAGCACAGGTGCGGAGGTGGGAATAGTCATAGGATATTCAGGGGACAGAGGAGACGGGCCTGGTTGTGGATGGCCATAGGGCATTTGGTGGTGGCAGGACATGCTGGTGGATGTGTGGGGGCTTCCACCGAAGCTGAGGGGCTGGCTCAGGTGAGAGGCCATGCCACATGGTGGAGCACGGAGCATAGAAAGAGAAGAACAGAGGGTGAGGAAACCAGTCTTGGGCAACACCCGGTGACTATGGGTGGCAGAAGGAATGGAGCCAGAGGAGGAGATGGAAAGTGAGTGGCCCAAGAGGCAAAGAGGGAGAACCAGTAGGGCAGTGCTGCAGAAGTGGCAGGAGGGGTGGTCACTAGTACCACAGGCTGCCAAGAGTGAGAGTAAACATGGGCTGAAAGGAGACGGTGAGGTTTGGCCATTCGTGGGGCTGGTGAGCCCACAGTGGGCAGGTCCTAAGGAGAGGTGGAGGCAAAAGCCAGACTGACCCAGACTCAGGAACAAGTGATTAGGAAGAATGGGGCAAGTAGTGTCTGGCCACGGTAGACAAACTTACTAGGGAAAGGACCAGAGCTGGGTGATCAGTGATTTCATGAAAAAAGGGGACTAGTTAGGTGTTCTCAGCCTCCAAAGGGATAAGATAAACCAGGGAAACTCCTTTCTTCATCAGCTATTGAGTCCTTCCCAAGTGCCAGGCAGAAACTGCGAGGAACTGAGAGGATAGTGGCCAACAGTCCCTAGCGCTTCAGTCCAATGGGGAGAACAACAATAAACATGTCAGTGAATGAACAAACAAAACGACTGTGGATGATGACAAGTGCTCTAAGGGAGTTGACAGGGAGCCATGATAGAGAGGACTAAGGGAACGCCTGAGGATGTGCCACTTCAGAGACCTGAAGAATGAGATGCAGCCAGCCATGGGAAGACCCCAGGGACCCATCTGCATTCCAAGCAGGGGGAACAGCAGGTGCAAAGGTCCTGAAGCAGAAAGGACTTGCCACATTTGAGGAATGGGGAGGGGGAAATGGCTGGCAGGCAGAGGTCCGAGTACTGCAAGGCCTTGTAGTGCAATGGGATGTTCACTAAAGCTTTTAAAGCTGGGGTTGACATGGTAAAATGAACTTTAAAAGTCACACTGGCTGCCTTAAGAGACTGGATTACAGTGGGGCAAGACCGGTGGAAGACCAGTTAGGAGGCTACTACATGAATCCAGGTGAGAGTCAACGTGGCTTAGTCCAGGGTGGTGTCAAGGGAGATGGAAAATAGTCTCATTCGTCATGGAATTATTTGGAGGATGGAGCTGGGAGTGGTTTGGGTTTGGAACCTGGAAGAAGCATGGTACATAGGGAGGTGGGGGTGGATATAACTGTGGAGAAGGATGTGGGTCTGAGGCCTGAGCTGGCCCCATGCCCTGTTGTGGGTGTCACTGGGTCTGAGCTGTACTCTTTGCTCTATCCAGCTCATCATTCACGGCAGCTTCGCTCTGATCCAGCTGCCCCGTTTCCACATCTTCTTCCTGGTCCCGGCACTTATCTATGGGGGGGACAAGCTGGTGAGCCTGAGCCGCAAGAAGGTGGAAATCAGCGTGGTGAAGGCAGACCTGCTGCCTTCAGGTACTAGCTTGGAGGCTGTCAGGGGACCCGCTTGATGACATTGAGGGAACTGGCAGGGCAGGAGCAGAGCCTGGACCACATAGTCCTTTGGCCTGGTCCAGTGGATGGGCAGGGGCCTGGGGTGGCAGGGGTAAGGAAGCTGGTAGAAGAGCTCTTTCCCAAGGCACCTGAGCCTTTCTTAACACAGAGTGGAGGAGCCCAGGCCAGGCTGCCTCTTGCATTGCTGCCTACCAGCCCCAGTGCTGCCCACCAGCCTCTCCTCAGGGTGCACTTAGGATGGGGGTAGGCCACCCTTGTCATATTCCAGAAGCAGAGCTGAGGCTGTGGGTGGGAGACCTCTCTGGAGGCCACATTGTTGCTGAGTTCAGGACAGCAGCCTCCTGCCCACCATCCCTCCCCAGGAGTGACCCACCTGAAATTCCAGCGGCCCCAGGGCTTTGAGTACAAGTCAGGACAATGGGTGCGGATCGCCTGCCTGGCTCTGGGGACTACCGAGTACCACCCCTTCACGCTGACCTCTGCACCCCATGAGGACACGCTCAGCCTGCACATCCGGGCTGTGGGGCCCTGGACCACTCGCCTCAGGGAGATCTACTCACCCGCAACGGGTGACAGCTGTGCTCGATACCCGAAGGTGCCCAGACCCAGACCAGATGAGCCACATGCAGCCACACCTCCTTGGCAGGGCTTGGCCCTGTGGCACCAGACCCCCTTCTGTGTTCCTTCCTCCCCCATCCAGAGGCTGGTTGTTCCAGATAATGCCACAACCTCCCTCTTCCCCCTCACTCCATAAAGTTTCTGTCTTCAGAACTACGGTGGTGGCTAAGCTTAATTCAAACTCATTCCTCTCCCTACAGCTGTACCTTGATGGACCCTTTGGAGAGGGCCACCAGGAATGGCATAAGTTTGAGGTGTCAGTGCTGGTGGGAGGGGGCATTGGGGTCACCCCTTTTGCCTCCATCCTCAAAGACCTGGTCTTCAAGTCATCAGTAAGCTGCCAAGTATTCTGTAAGAAGGTGAGTGCCCCCTGTCTGTACCAGCCCGTGGCCCCCTCTTGCCCATTATGGTGTCCACCTGGGCCTCTCTTTCCTGCCTCTGTTCTTGACCTCCCTGATCTGGACATGGGCAAGGTGGCCTGAAACCTGGGGATGGGTGGGGTAGACAGGTGTCTAGATGTCCCAGACCCTGAAGGGCAAAAAGGCTTCTTCCCCCAGCTATGGGGTGCTCCACAGAAGATCTGCTTCTGGGAGTCCCTCCAGGCAGTGTTGGAGGGGGTAAAGGAATCCACTCCCTTTTACAGAGGAGGCCAGCACTTGGAGTAGTGTTGGACTGGGAGAGGGAGGGTATGCTCAGGGTGGGGCATGAGTAAAACTGGCTCAGCTCTCAAGAGGAAGAGAAGGGGAGGTGGCAAGGCAGGGCTGGTGGGCTGGGTTGGCAAGGAACACAGCCCAAGCCCTCAGGCCCCGTCCATGCCAAGCCCTTCACCCCAGCCTGGACCTGGCGGCAGGCCCCTGCTCGCCTCTCTGGGCTTGGTAGGTGAGTCAGGGGTGCTGGAATGCAGCGGGCAGAGGCCCAGCCCATACACAGTCAGCACTCAGAAGGTGACAGCTCCCCTCCTCTCCACTGTCCGTGCCAGCTCTCCCTCTTCTTCTTAACGCCCCCAGCCCTACTTCTCCTCCTCGGAAGCTGGAGACCTCCCCCTGCCCCCTGGTCCTTCCATGCCCCTGGTCTCCATTTGAACCCATTCCCATCCTCAAGGCAGCCAGCTGGGTCTTCCCTGAGCCTGCTCTGTGAAATGCCTCTCAGCAGGACCCTCTCCCTATGGGCAGCCTGAGCAGAGCCCATTGGAGGGGATGGTTGGACAGGCTGAGCATGAGAAAGCTGTTTCTCACCCAGCAAACCTCAGGGTCCTTTGGCAAGGCCCCAAGCTGAGATAGGCTCCACCTCTCCATGACCCGGGGCAGCTCCATCTCTGGCCTCAGAGCCTGGCCCTGTGGCCCATACACTCCATCTCCCCTGGCTGTATGGGAAGAGGCACAGCTGGTTGAGGTCAGAAGAGCTCTGTCAGTGTGGAGACCCCGGGGATGTGGGGACCCTGAGCCGAACCAAGTCCCAAGCTCCAGCCATGTGTCCCCAGATCTACTTCATCTGGGTGACACGGACCCAGCGGCAGTTTGAGTGGCTGGCTGACATCATCCGGGAGGTGGAGGAGAATGACCGCCAGGACCTGGTGTCTGTGCACATCTACATCACCCAGCTGGCCGAGAAGTTCGACCTCAGGACCACCATGCTGGTATGTCAGGGTTGGCCAGGAAGGGGGTGGGCCACCATCTGCCAGGGGTTGACTCTGGCTGTGACCTTCTTCCACCACTCCCTTCCCCAGTACATCTGCGAGCGGCACTTCCAGAAGGTGCTGAACCGGAGCCTGTTCACAGGCCTGCGCTCTGTCACCCACTTTGGCCGCCCACCTTTTGAGCCCTTCTTCAACTCCCTGCAGGAGGTCCACCCACAGGTCAGTCCTACCCCATATCTGGGTCTCTTCACCTGTATCATCTGGGGTCTGAGCAAAGCTCTCAAACCAGCTCCATCAGAGAAGGAATCGGCTGCTGACAAGATTCCATCCCCTGGGAGACTGGTGGGGGAATGGAATGGAAGAGGATAGGCGGGAGTCACCCTGAGGTGCTAAGGGAGGAAGGAGGCAGGCAGCAGGGACTTGCCACCTCTGAAGCCATGATGTGATGGCAGAAGGAAGAGTTGAATGACTGAGCTAGTCCTGGCCATAAACTCATGGCTACCCTCACCATTAATACTGAGCCAGCCCTCACCCCTGACACTGAGCTAATCATCACAAACACTGCACTAACCACTACTGTCATAAATACTGGGCTAGCCCTCAATGAGACACTGAGCTAGCCCTCAATGTGAACATTGATTAATACAGCCTCTGTTAGAAACACTGATCTAGCACTTACCAAAATTGAGCCAGATGTAAAAACACTGAGCCAGCCCTCACATGCATGGTACGAGGCAAACCTTCATCACGAGCACTGAATGAGCCTTCACCATGGGCTCTTGCTGGTCTTTAACATAAGCAGAGAGCTAGCCCTCACTATGAACTTGAACTAGCTGTGTCTCTGAGCAATGGACAAGCCTTCACTTCCTCCCGCAACAGGTCCGGAAGATTGGGGTGTTTAGCTGTGGCCCCCCTGGCATGACCAAGAACGTGGAAAAGGCCTGTCAGCTCATCAACAGACAGGACCGAACTCATTTCTCCCACCATTATGAGAACTTCTAGGCCCCCTGCCCAGGGGCTGTACCCACTGCCCAGCTGAGCAGAGGTTTGGGCCCACACCTCACCTCTGTACTTCCTGTTTCAGGCTGCCTCTGCCTTTTCCCCCTTCCTACCTTCCAACCTTGGTCCAGGTGGCCATGGTCAGTCACCATGTGTGGGCTCCGAGACTTCCAGGCCTAGAATATGTCTCAGCCTGGAGAAGTAGGGGGCACTTTCTAGGGACTAGAGGTTGGGAAGTGGGGGGAAGCTATTGGTTTGGGGCAAAGTGAAGACTTTTCTTCTAGGCTAAGGAACAAAAAATCAAAAGACAAGCTTATAAGTAATGTAAATGTGTGTGTGTGTGCATGTGTGCCTGTGTGCGTGCGTGTGTGTGTGTGTGTGTGTGTGCACAGAGGGCTGTGAGCCTAAGGATGAAGTGGGAGCACAGATGCGGGCATCTTAGAACCCTCCCTTCCCCCCAACCTCCCCCTCTTCTGGGCTCCCCACTTTCAAAAGGGCTGGCAAATGCCTTGGAGAGGGAAGAGGCTGGACCCACAGCAAGCAACTTACAAAAACTCCCATAGCACCCTGGTCTAGCAGCACAGTTGATTTTCTCTCCCAAGTTTTTAAACATGTACAGACTTTGGCCCAATACCTAACTATGCAGTGCTCCTAAATCCTCTTCTCCCTGCTCCAATAGTCTTTACAAATAAATCACTTTTCCACCTTCAAGGTTTCTTTATTCTGCCCTAGCATGGGGTGGGGCATGGACAAAGGAAACCACTCACCTAGCCAGCTCACCAGGCTGGTCCAGACATCTCTTTGAGCTTGCCAGTATCCATTGAATAAAGGAACTTGCCCAAGGCCAAGTGCTCCAGCTGGAGACCCCTCCTTGGCCCAGGGGTTCCCTTCCTGACGGGGGCCTCTCGGGGTGGCTAGTGTGAGGCCTCTGAAGTTTGATCAGGAGGAGGAGGGAGAGAGGGTGTGGGGGGTTCTGGAGGAGGTGGGTTGGGCAAAGAGAAGAGGGGAGGAATGGGACCCAGCTGGAGCCTACAGGAAGCCAGAGTCTACCTGGCTTCTTCCAGGACTTGTTACTCCCAGCCCTTCTCTGAGCAATGGGAGAGTTGGGCACCTGAGCCTACATGGGTCTTCCAGGCAGCGAGATGACAGCAAGGTGACATGATGTCACCTAACCTCTTTGAACCTGTTTTCTCATCTGCAAAATGTCTGAATGCTCTCCAAGCGTACCTAAAAAGATAAGGTAACCCTCTATGAGGGAATTTCTGAAACAGTGCCCAATTTCAAGTGATCCTTTCTATTGTCACCAAGAATACCTACATTTGTCAGATCACATATCCTCAATTTCGAAAAAATAGCCATTGGATTAGAAACTTTCAAGTCCTGTGATTCACACACACTTGGCAGTTGCACGTTTAGGTTCTGGAAGAGGCCCTGGAGGCTTTGTCCAACCCCTTAGGGAGTTTCTGTTCAGTTTGCCCGTAGGAGAGGGCTGGCCTGGAGCGGTTTGACAGCAGCTCCTCCTGGCGGTCCAGTGGGTATTCTCGGGGGCTGGGCCCACAGGGGTCAGCGGGTTGCAGCTGTGGGCGCCGTCAGGGGCGTAGCCAGGACCGCAGGAGGGTGTGGTCCCGCGCCCTGGGCTGGTGGTCAGAAGCGCCACCAGCAGGGGGCACGCACGGCCGGCCCCGCCAGGCTCTGCCGCGAGCACGGAGCCAAGAGACTGAGGAATCTGGGCTTAGACCCGCAGGCTACCGGCCTCCAGGGGACGGACTCATCGGTCAGGGGATGCAGGAGGCGCGCAGGGCCCGCTTTCTCTGGAAAGGAAACGGGCGAGGACCCCCGCCTGCGCCCCGCCAGCCTTGCCGCCTCCGCGGCCGCTCCGCTAGCTCCTGCCAGGCGCGCTGCCTCTTTGTCTCTCCGCGTCTCCCCTCCTCCCAGACAAATGGCTGTCGGCAGGAAATTGGACGCGCTCTGACGGAGCCGCGCTCCGCGACTCAGCGGGGAGGAGTTGCCGCGCGGCCGGCGGGTCCCGGTGCCCTCAGCCGGGGCGGGGGCGGTGGGGGATGTTTTGACATCTCGTCAAGGAAAGCAACTTGATGCTTCGAAAGTGCTTTTCGCAGCCGGCCTGTGTCTGCTCCACAGCTGATTTATAAACAGAATCTGCGCTCGCTCCGCCGCTCCCCCCGCACCCACCCCATCAGCCCGGACGCGGCTGTGCCTGGCAGGATCGGGTTTATTTATTGCCTCTGGCCCGGAGCCGGGGCGGCCCGGGGACCTCACAGTTCCCTCCGGCCCGAGCCCTTCGCCTCCTCTCCCCGCCCCCAAAGCCGTCTCCATCCCAGGGGTTTGCCTTCCCCAAGCTCCGCACCATCCTCTGGGCGGAGCCCTCCGGTGATGAGGGGATGGAGGCAGAGAGATGGTCAGGACGCCCCGCGGGCCCGCGTCCTGCTCCACCCCGCTTTGACCCAGTGGGGAGAGGGTGGTGATGAAGGAGGTCGCTGCCACCTCTGCGCTAGGGACGAAAAGGGGCTGGAGCTGCCAATCTTAAACGCCTCGAGAGACCAGCGGCTCTGGGGCTCCCTTCCTCCAGGGGCTGTTTTTTCTCTCCAGGGTTTTCTCTATGCTCAGCTCCAGACAACCTCTTATTCCAAGGCCCCAGTGGCCCTTCCCCTTTAGAATAAATAAAGGAATCTCCAGCTTCTACTAGATCCCAGGGAAAGGGAAAGAAAGGTTTGCGAGATCATGTCCCTCAGCCAGGTGACGGCACAGGGCTGGGTCCAGGTCTATCACAGTGCCCTGGGCTCGCATCTACAAAGTCCGGATGGCCACGGGGTAGAGCAGGGACATGTGTTCGGCCCCCTTAATGGGCAGCTTCCGGCTGGCATAGTGGTGCACGATTTCAGGGACGCTGCTGAAGGGTGGGCTGTTCTGGCCCAACACATACTTGTGTTCCTTGGTCCGGGACAGCTTCATGTGCATGAAGCCCTGACTGCTCCTGGGAAGAGGAGAAGAGACGCTGGTGAGTGGGGGCTTTCCTCAGTACCCGATGCAGCCACCCAGTAACTCTCCCACAACAAATGTGGTGGTTCCAAAGCCAGATGAGAAAGGGAGGTGATAGGAAAGGTGGAGGTCCGTCCAGAAAGCAGGGGGGTGGTGGTGTGAGTAGGCAGCACTAGGCATTGGCATTGTGGTGAGGGCACTGCATGTAACAAGAATGTGTACAGGCAGTATACAGGGTGTGGGCAAGAATGTGTGTATAGTGAGTGTACAGGGTGTGTGCAGGTGGAAACTGGAGAGACTAGCAAGCATGCCCCACCCCCCGACCCTGGGATAGAGGCACCCCTGCCCACCATCCCCTGTGGCCATGGTCAGTTTACCTCAACCTTCCTGAGCTGTGGGGTAGGACACATGTGGATGGGATTCTGGTGACTCATGTGAGCCACAGATGCTCTTGGCAGGAGGGTGAGTGGATGGATGTGACAATCAAACTAGTTTGAGTTGGGGCTATCCCTTGTAAGAACTGGAGGAGGGGGCAAGCTGATCTGGAATCCCCCCTAAAATCTGGGAATGCTTAGGTGCCTACTAAGCATGAAGGGGGACATCCCTTCACACTCTTGCTATCTGGGCCTTGGGCCAAGCCCCCAGCTCCTCCATCCCACCCTTCAGCCTGGAATGACATCATTGGTTCTCCAGGCTGCAGCTCCACTCCCTTCTTCAGAGAAGACAGGCCCTGCTGCCTCTCCCATCTTCCGGCCATAACCCAGGAAATCAGTGTTCGTGCCAGGATCTGCCCTCAAGAATGGAGCCTACTCTTCAGAGCTCTGGCTAGCTCCTAAATGTTCAGGCATCCTCAGCCTTAGAGAGAGGGCATGGGGGTGAGGCCCCCAGCAAGAACATTCGTTCGAACTACCACAGGCTTGGTCGGCCAGGCCCCAGGTCTGAAACTCACCCACAGGCAAGGAGTAAGAAATGTTTGGCAAGCTCTGAAGCCTGAGTACTTGTCAGCTCCTAGCCACAGCCCAGGTGGGGACAATGACAGGGCTTAGAGGCCAGTGTGGTAAGGGGGCTGCCTCCAACCTTGAGAGGTGACACTGGCAAACCTGATCACTTGCCTCCCCTGCCTGGTTACAAAGAAGGCATTCAGTAGGCCCACAAGGAGAAAGTGGGGAGACTGAAGAGAGGAAAAGAATGGGAGGAAAACAGGCCCCTAACCCCATCCCTCTGCCTCCCCCCAGGCATGGTGCCCTAAGCCTTAGTCAGGAGCCTGGGAGAAGGCCTGGGCCCCCCCTCCCCTGAGGCTGGGTGTGTGTCAGGGTGGAGAGTATCTGGAGGTCTGAGATAAGGCTGGAGCTGACAGAAACCACACAGGCCCCATGAGAAAGGACCTGCAGCAAGGCATAGCCCCTGTGGGCATTGGAGAGGGGAGGGAGTGAGCTGTTACCCTCCCCCATCTGCCCTATGCCAAGGTCCAGGCCCAGGCTGTGGGCCGCAGCAGGGGCCTTGCCTTCCCTTCCCTTCTCCTAGTCTGGGAAAGACACCCTCCCCACAGACCACTTGGGGGAATCACCTTTCCCGAAAGCTGCACAGAGGGACAGATCTGACCAAGAAGGTTAACAAGTGACCAAAGAGCCCAGCCTTAATCTGCATAACGGACCTCCTGGGGAGGAGGTGGCTGTGTTGTCCCACCTCCTGGGACTAAGTCCCAAGGGTCCATTAGGACACAGCAAAGCCCTTGCCAGACCCTCAGGGGATGGTATGGGACCAGCTGGGCAGCAGGGCCAGGGCTGGTAAGGCTTTTTGAGGAAGCTGTTTAATTACCAGTGAAAGCCCTTCCATTAGGGAGAGAAGAGAAACCATAATTGTATTTCAGAGAAGCCATTTATATGCAAACGAGACTCTGGCAGACAGATGCTGGCGGGGCCAGATCAGCCAGGGCTGGAGCAGGCGGCTGGGCCTGCCTCCCCTTTTATCTCCCCAGGGCTAAAGCAGGGCCCACTGGGGTCTACTCAGGAGAGCCAGACCCCTACCATCTCCCCTTGCCTTGGATGGTACTAGACTATACGGCACTTGATGAAGGATGGAGCCCTGCAATGAACAGCGAACAGCGTGGTTCTTGGAAACAGACTAGGCTGAGTTCAAATCCTGAGTTTGGGAATGTATTAGCTTTGAGCAAGCCACAAACCTGTGAAGCTATTTTCTGTCTATGAAAAAAAGATCTATCTTGCAGGGTGGTAGTTGGCTTGGAGATGGTGTATATGCTGTGTGGTGTGCTCTGTGAATTTTAACCATAATTTTGAAAACAATACACATTCCTGAGGTTATGTAAATCAAATTTTTGACAAATAAATTTTTCCAAAATGCTCCTTTGATTTGATAATTCCCAGACTCCTAGAGTATGAGAGCTGGAAGAAATCCAAGAGATCTCTATCAACTCATTTTGCAATGAAGAAACTGAGGCCCAGAGAGGTTAAATGAAGTGATTTGCCTAGGGTCACAGAGATAGTTTTATCAAACACAAGAATAAAACTCAGGTTACCTGACTATAGTCTGGTGTTTTTTCTATTATCTTTTAGTGAAGTTGAATAATTATCTCCCAAATGCATCTGGTTTAGTAGTCCCAAATTTCCACAGGTTGGATTTGTCTAAAGTGTGTGTGTGTGTGTGTGTGTGTGTGTGTGTGTCGGGGGAGGAGTGCAATGCCCCCAGAGAATATGGTAGGAAGTGGTGCAGATGCCCCAGTAATGATGGGGGCGGGGATGTAAATGGACACACCACCCTCACTAGCTGCCCCATGTGGGGTGCAGGCTCTACCAGGCAGAACTCCTGGTTGCCAAGGGGAAGGCTGATTATCCTACCAGGGGAGCCTGGGAGGCTGAGGCTGGTCTGTGTATATCTGCTCCTCCTAGGGAGGAAAGCAGATGGGAAGGGAGGGCTCTGCTTCCTCTATCTCTTCCAGGACCCTTTAAATCTCTCTCTCACACACACACACACACACACACGCACACACACACACACACACACACGCACGCACGCACGCACGCACGCACGCACGCACGCACGCACGCACGCACGGACTTCCTCAGAGTAAACAAGAATAGCTTTGTGTCCACTGCCCTGCCCTCCTCCCAGGACCCAGTCCCCCATCTCACCCTGTAGACTCCCTCAGGCAAAGCTCCAATCTCCTTGCCTGTGCTTCTAGAACATCTTGGACTTTGATTAACAATGTGATTGATGGTGATAAATTTATTTAGCACTTAGCACCATGCTAACTGCTTCCCATTAATATTTCATTTAATTCTTCCCTACAAGGTAGATATTATTATTCCTCATTTTATTAGTGAGGAAACTGAGGCCTAGAGATGTTAAGGGCCCCAGGCCACACAGCCAGTAGTGACAGAAACCTTCTGAGCCAGATGCTGTAGCTCGACTGTTTCTCCCAATGGACTAGGAGCTCTTCGAGAGCAGGAGCTGAATCTCAGACACATTAGCACCCCCGGGGTGCCTGGCATAGAGCCGGCAGTTGTTCACAGGGGATGGGGGCCTCCAGAGCTTGGCTGGTCATGAGGGGAATATTGGAGTCCCCTCCTGCCCTGGTAGTTGTCCCCCCCCCCCCCCCCCCCCCCCCCCCCC
>NW_007728940.1:144342-160032 GCF_000696425.1 Galeopterus variegatus
TTGTCCCCCCCCCCCCCCCGCAGCTGTCCCCACTCACTTGAGGGAGAGAGAGAACTCATTTTTGCTGGTCTCGCTGTTGCGCACCAGGTAGCTGGCCTCTTTGCACAGCCGGAGCAGGTTCTCGGCGTCTGTTCGGCTGATGGCCCCGTGATACCAGCTGAGGATGAAAGAGAGGAAGGGGGCATCTCTGCTGGGTCCCTTGCTGTCCAGGCCCACCCATTCTGGGTATCCTCTGCAGGGAAGCCAGTGCCAGGAGGGAAGGAGAGGGGAGGGAGGCCCCAGCTGGACAGAGACACTCACACCTGGTTTTCCAGAGGCAGAGCTGGATCTGTCCACTCCCCCAGGGGACTGCTGGGCTCCACACTTAGGGGCTTGGCTGACTTGGGGTTCCCTGCAGAGAGTCGGGGAGGAAGCCGCCCCTTCTCCTCCTGGCCAGGTGACAGGCAGCTCTTCTCCGATCCTTCAAACTGGGCTGCAGGGAACATACCAGTCACAGACTCTGAGGACCCCAGAGGTAGAGCCCTATTGAATAGCCAGTGCCCCACCCCCATTTCTTCCAGCCCCATGAGGGGTCAAAGGAATGCCTGGGAGGGCGCTGCATGCTCATGTAATCCTGGGTCCATCCCCAGTGGGGGTGGGGATAGGACAGGGGTGGGGTGGGACTCAGCCTCCCGTGCCACACAGGGCCTCTCCCAGTCCCCACGCTGTGGGAGGAGAGGGGAGAGAAGCAACATGAGAAACCACTTAAGCTTCTCCCTCTGGAGCAGCTGACTGCCTTCCCCTATTCCATCCCCCTCAGGGTGGCTTCGGCGCTGATAATATTGTTTCTTTCTCCTCCTCAGAGTTCATTACTGTTCTCCAAATCACCCTGCCAAGCCATTCTGTAGAAATGACTTATTGATCTGAGAACAATTACCCGATTCCCCTTGGTGCCATCCTGACAGGCTAATCCTGCCCAAAGCCGCCAGCCGGTCGTCCCCTCCCCCGCCCCCAAGGTCGCTGCCCACCGACTCCCCTCGCCCACCCACAGAAGCCTAGCCAGGCGGCTCTGCCCTCCCAGGCCAGGGCAGCCTCACAGTTGAGCCTGCACAAGGGTCACATGCCACAGGCACACATGCACAGGTGACAGACATCTTTATTCTGTATTTACAAAGTACCCACAACAGCCAGGCACAAATGTACACAGATGCTCACACCTGTGCACACATGTGCAAATGCGTGCACACACCCTTGGGTGCCCATTTTGGCAAAACTGAGCGTAGAGGAAGAATTTAGTGCCTTCTCTTTCCCCTTTTTCTCTCCCTATAGCACTTTCTAGCCTTTATTGTCTTTCAGTCTCCAGATGCAAGAATCAGATCCTTTCCCTTACTGTGTTAGACACTTCCTATGCTAGCACCGCCCCCACCTCAGGAATATTTGCTTTGCTGAAGGATCTTTCAGGCAAAGCTCTACCCAAATAAGTGAATTAAAAACAGAGGACTTTTGTGGCATGGTGGAGAACATATTAGGAAGGGTTTTTAGGAAACACCTTCCCCACAGCTTTGGGGGTGGGAGGAATGCATTCTGTCTCCTCCCTCCTCCTCCAGGAGGAGAGGGATTCTTCCTGGGTTCTCCAAACCCTGCCCTGCCTCTCAGCTCCTCCAGCCCAAGCCCACAGGGCCTGAGGGGTGAGGGAACATGTCATCCTGGCCAGAAGCCCCCAAAGGACCCACCGCTGCTGTCCTCCAGGCTGGGCTCAGGGAGGGGCGAAGCTGGACCGGAGATTTCCCTGTCCCCATCAGGCAGGGAGGGGCTGCTGTCCAGCTGTCCCACAGGCGGAGGCCAAGGTAGGTCTTTGATGACCTTAATGTCAACTGGAGCCAGTAGCAGAAGGGAGAAGAGAGACAGACAGTGACAGAGACAGAGAGAGGCAGAAGTTGAGACACCAAAACCCAGAGCCAGGACACAGGACAGCCTAGAAAGGAGGAGGGGCAGAGGGAGAGGCAGGGGCAGCTTCGGGGATGGAGTAGGACTCTCAGAGGCCGGGCAGAACCAACACACTGACTGCATCAGGCTGGCCTGGTCAGAGGGCGGGAGGCTTGGGTGGCAAGCTGCAGGTCACAGGGCCTTGCTCTGCCAGCCCTGTGGGCACCTTCACTTGACCTCCCACAAGCCTCCAGGGCCTATAGGGACCAGGAAAGGAGGAAAAGCAGGACAAGGAGCTGCCTGCACCTCCCAGCACCACACCCAGGTTCCCACAGCCTCCTGGCACCTCCAGCCTTGTCTCCCTTTTACCTTTTCCCTGCAGCCTAGAAACTCGAGAGCAGTGAGAAGGGGACAGCCCAGCCTCAGATTGTCAGGAATACTCAGACTTGGGGCAGATGTTTTATTGAAATTAAACCCCCAACCCCCATTCTGGGCCTCAACAATTAGAAGAGTGATGCCACTGGTGGCTGTAGGACTGCTAACAAGGTTTCCTAATGACGAGCATAGATTTTCCCATTAAGCAATCCAAACAGTATTGATTCTCCAAGGAGACTTCTGGAGATAAACGGCCCATCTCAGTGGTATGTGCTTTACAGGAAGCAAATTAGAAATCTGTGTTTCTTAGTCTGGCTGCCAGGGTGGGGAGGGCAGAGTGGAGGGCTGGGTCCAGCTCCAGGATGAGCCCCTTGCCTGAGAAGGGGTGGGGGACATGGGAGCTTGAATGAAGTCTAATGGCATCTGAGCCCTTCATGTTCTCATTGAATCAAGGATCCAGGTGTGAAAGGTCTCTCCCTGCTCCAGGCTTTTGCTCTACCCACCTCAGACCACCAAGGTGCAATTTTCTTTTCTTTTCTTTTTTTTTTTTAAAAGATGACCGGTAAGGGGATCTTAACCCTTGGCTTGGTGTTGTCAGCACCACGCTCAGCCAGTGAGCAAACCGGCCAAAAACCGGCCATCCGTATATAGGATCTGAACCTGTGGCCTTGGTGTTATCAGCACCACACTCTCCCAAGTGAGCCACGGGCCGGCCCCCAAGGTGCAATTTTCTTTTCTTTTCTTTTTTTTTTTTTTTTTAAAAGATGACCGGTAAGGGGATCTTAACCCTTGGCTTGGTGTTGTCAGCACCACGCTCAGCCAGTGAGCAAACCGGCCAAAAACCGGCCATCCGTATATAGGATCTGAACCTGTGGCCTTGGTGTTATCAGCACCACACTCTCCCAAGTGAGCCACGGGCCGGCCCCCAAGGTGCAATTTTCCACGGTGGACGTGGGCCTGGGATAGACAGTGGTGTGGCTGAGACTGGAGAAAACTGATTTTTACTCAGCATTCAGGGGATTTCTCTCAGCTTCTCAGAAATCCCCCTCAGGCCTGACACCCTGGTCTGGCAGGGCCAATCACTGGGAGACACAGCACTAGAATTCGGGTTACACACACAGCTGTTTTCATTGTTTGAAGCATTAGAATGCCTTCTTTTGTTGAATATAAGTATTTAACATATGCCACAAGTTTTATAATTTTGTTTTGGAAGTTCTTTATTTTTAAATAAACCCAGTCCCCCAAAAGATGGAAGTGGCCCAAGCGTCTTGGCCTCCAAGAGGTGGTGATGCAGGGAAACGCCTTCATCCGTATCCCGTGTCCACTTCCTGACCCTGCACACTGCCCAACTCCCCACTCTCTGTGGTATGGAACTCAATGGCACCCCTGTGGCCCTGCTCCTGGGCCTTCCTGGGTTCCTGGGGTCCATTCCTTCCATCTCCCTGAGCCTGCAAAGCTGCAAGGCTCCAGCAACCTGCCCTCTCCTCCAAGACTCACCTGCAAAGGCTTTGGAAATCCGCTCCTTCTTCCACTCCCAGGGCTGGTCATACTCCTCGGGGGGCCTCTCGTCATCCTCAGGCAGGCGGGACTCCCGGGGCCAGGGGGTCCCCTCGCCCTCTGGTGTGGCCCCCTCCTCTTCTGGCTCATAGGGTGTGTCATACAGAGGCAAGGGCTGGGCTGCTGTCTCCTTGGAGCCCCGGATCTCTGCCAGGGCAAGGCAGGAGGGAAGAGGTGTGAGCCCAGCCCTGGCCGCTGGCTCCCCTCCTCTGGCAGCACTTCTCAGCAATGAACCATGCCTCCTTCAGAGGAGATGCCCTGGCTCTGGGGGGAGCCCAGCAGCCAGACATCCTGCATCCCTCACCCTTAAAACACTTCTGCGGCTCCAAAAGCATGGGACCCAAGGAAGGCAGGGGCAGACAGGTGCCAGAGTGAAAGACAGAAGAAGGATGCCATGATGGCCAGCGAGGGCTGGGTAGCTGAAGTCCACATGTTTAGGTAACGGAGGCACGGTTCTCCTTTAGTCCATCTCCTCCTCGTTGCCCAGCTCCATTTACTTCCTTGTGTCCCAAGTGGTGTCATTTCACAATCAGAAAATCTTTCTTTGTTGCTCAAAAACTCTGACTCCCTCCTTCAAACTTTCCCCTTTGACAAGTCATTTTCATGGACTGTCCTCTCTCTGGTCACCCCCATTTGGTCTCGTTCCCTGGATCCTCTCTTGGCCTCTGTTCCCCAGGCCAGGTCTTATTCATACCCCCTACATCCCTTGAAGTACTTGCCAAGTCTCATGGCATCTACTGCATCTATATCTCACGTGTTTTCATTGCCATTAAGAGGTTTCACTCTGACATCACATCATTTCAGACTCACCACCTTCTCCAAAGGTAGAGAGTAATTCTCTTTTTGGGATCATTAACCACAATGAAAATCTGCTAAAAGCTATGGAGCTACTACCCAGAAAAATGTGCAGTCAAATGTTCACATACAATTCCAGGGCATTCATGGATCTCCCGGGTGTCCACACCCCTCTGACCTCTAAATAGGGTAGCCACCCTCTCACTTTATCCATTTCAGTCAATTTTGCTGTTCTCCTTGAACCTGGCCCTCCATTGTTCTCTGTATCCCATCTGTTCATTGCCAACACCTGATGATTTTCATCCTTGTATCCACATACCTAAATGATTGCTAGGGTGGGCCTCTATTCCACAAGCTCATGTCTCCAGGAGCTCCACGGGGTAACACTCCTGGGATAACTCTCCTGACCACTCTCTGGCCCCTCACCCACCTCTCCTGAGGAGGAAGAGCAGCTTATCTGATTGGCCAGTGAATGCTTGCTCTTTCTCAGGTCTGCCTTCTTGCAGAGAGAGAGAACATTCTGGTTCTTTCTCTTCCATGCAGTGAGTGGCCTGCCCTGTGCAGAGGCCTACAGTTGTCCTGAGTTGCCCAAGCCAGAGTGGGCAAGTTGAGTTCTGTGGCAAAGTATTAAGAAGCCCATTGAGGCTGGCCAGTTAGACCAGTGCTCATAACACCAAGGTCCAGGGTTCGATCCCTGTACCGGCCAGCCTAAAAAGAGAAAAAAAGCCCATTGTGGTTATATAGCTAAGTAATGTTCTCCCATCAACTTTATCAGTAATAAAGCCGACATTTTAATCTCCACCTGTTTCCTTATCTTATTTCTCAATTAGTTCCAAGCTCAGGAGAGGAAGAAAGGGGTATTACTGGCCCCTTAAAACTCCAACAATTTCCACAATAGCCTGATAACTCAACTTTCTGATGCTCAGTTCTTCCAGTCTATTCTGCATACCAAAGCCTCAGTAATCCTCTTAAAGTGCTACATTTATTCTGTTCCTTTCTTGCTCAAGAATTCATAATGGCTCCACTCCCCCTTTTGGAGCAAGTCCAAACACCTTCTGTTTTGGAGCAAGTCCAAACAACCTTTGAAGCACTTCACTGCCCCTCTTGGTCTCTCTCACCTTAGCTCCCATGTATGCCCAGAACTTACATTATTTGCCCCTGAATGAATCTTCCTTTCATCCTGCCTTGGGGCCTTGGCTTAGACTGACCCACCCCTGTCCGCCTCTCTGGTCACCCTCATTTTGTCTCGTTCCCTGGATCCTCTCTTGGTCTCTTTCCTCCAGGCCAGGTCTTATTCATACCCCCTACCCTAACCTCTTGAACTACTTGCCCAGCCTCATGGCACCCACTGCATCTATATTTCTAATTGTGCTTTTCCAATTGCCATAAAGATGTTTCACCTGACATCCCATGGTTTCAAACTTATCATCTTCCCCAAAGCTAGTAATTCTCTTTTTGGGGTCATTGACTCCCAGCCCATACCACTATCTTCCCTTCCTGACTATCTGCAATGCTTCTATTTGACCTTTGGTGGCAGGGCCTCCTCTACCGCCTCAGGTCTCACAAGTCACAGCTCCTTCTCCAAAATGACTATCTTGAAAGCAGTGGCCATCCTCCTAAACGACTTGGCAAAGGCTTTCTCCATATTTTCTAGGGTCCAAGGAATCAGTTCTCAGACTGTGGGTCCCAGAGCCCAGGCCTCAGGGAGCACCTCCCTTGCAACCCCATCACTCACCAGCCATCATCTTTTGGGCCTCATAGGGCTCCATGTAGCCGTCATTTTCAGGGACCTTCTCTGGGGCTCTTGAAGCTTCTGCTGAGCCTTCATCAGTCTCCCGAACATCAAATGGGTCCGCATAGTCTTCTAGGATTGCCAACTGTGGGAGGAGAGTAAAGACAGCAGGCTTTGGACAGCTGAGAGGCAGCTCTGCTTCTCCCTACATGCTCTGTCCAACCCAAGGGTGGGCTCTGAGCTTGGACAGGAACACACTCTGGCTCTTTCTTTGCAGGGTACGCCCACTAGGCTGTGAACCAACTGCTATATCTTTCTTTTCTGCTAATTTTGTTCCTCACGGCCATCTCCTAGGCTAAATGGCCAGGATGAGGCTACTGGGCCTTAGTGCCTTCCTCAGTCAGAACCAAGAAGGACAAGAGCCTACACCAGGCTCTTCATTCACAGAACTGGTTACAAAGGTATTAGAAGAGTTCAAAGAGCGAGCAGGGAACAGTGAGGCAACCCAGAGATTAGCACTGTCCACGCCTACCAGGGCACTTCCAGATGCTGAATAAACAAAAGTTGCTGACCATCAAGGAAGGAAAGGCTGAGCATTAACTTGGTCGCAGTTCTGCTGACTGATCCTCACAACCTCCCTTCCATGTGGGTATTATTATCCCCATTTTAAGGAATTGGAGGCTCAGGACAGTTAGGGAACAGCATACCAAAGACCATCCTGTATAAGTAGAGGAACCAGGATTCAAACCCATGCCCTTTGTGCAAAAGGCTGCCAACCTGCCACCAAGTGGGCATCTTGGCTGTCCTAGGACAGAGAAGGTCTTGGGGCAATCTTGAGGTTCTGCTGAAATCCCCTTGGCTCCTGGAGGACAAGGACAGGAAAGCCCTTGCCTCAGCCCTCCACTTCCCACACTGCCCCTTTCTCTCACTCAAGTGGCTCATGGACACCCCTCTATCCCTGCTTTCAGTCAAAGCAGAGCAAACCACAAGCTATACACCCTGCAGAGGTGCTCAAGGTGCTCAGGGTGGGGCACAGCTGAGGACAATAGAGCCTTTCTCCAAGCTGGGCAAGGGCTTCTCCTGGGGGTGCTGGCTGAGGCAGAGACAGAGCCCAGCCCACCCAGAGCTGCCAGCACTGCACAGCTGGGCTGACAGGCGATGACAGGAGGTGGCTCTGGGCCCCATGGCATGGGGAGAGGTCACTCTTGCCTTTCTCTGGATAGCCTTTCTCCAAGCTGGGCAAGGGCTTCTCCTGGGGGTGCTGACTGAGGCAGAGACAGAGCCCAGCCCACCCAGAGCTGCCAGCACTGCACAGCTGGGCTGACAGGAGGTGGCTCTGGGCCCCATGGCATGGGGAGAGGTCACTCTTGCCTTTCTCTGGATCTCGGTCTAGGCTTTGGTTCTGAACTAGATCAGGGCTGTGGGACCCAGCTGGGCTGGGAGGCCATGGGGGTGACTGCCCTGCCTTGGTTTAGAGGATCTGGGAATGGGAACCCTTAGCAAGGCAGAGATGGAGAAAAGAATCTCCT
Source organism: Galeopterus variegatus (assembly GCF_000696425.1). Lineage (NCBI taxonomy): Eukaryota > Metazoa > Chordata > Mammalia > Dermoptera > Cynocephalidae > Galeopterus > Galeopterus variegatus. Next base: position 152,236 of record NW_007728940.1, read on the forward strand.
CATCTCAGAGACCCCTTCAGCATGTTCCTTTGACCCCTGCTAGCCCCTCTAGGGGTCTCTGAGGCTCAACCCAATGTTCCTACCACATCACCTTCAGGTCTTCAGCTCCCACTTGTTCCAGTCAAGCCCTCGACTCCTTCATGCCCCTTGCATCTCTGCCTGCTTGTGGGCTAACCATCATCTCAGATCATCCCTTCACCACCACCAGATCATCCGTTAGCCTGGAGCTCTTTGTCATTTTTGTGTCTCTACCTCCAATGAGCTCCTGGCATACAGCAGTCTTTAGAAGAAATGTTTCTACTAGATTACCACCTCTCTCTCCTCAGAGTTTTTAACGCTAGTTGTCCTTCCTCCAGGACACAGAGAAAAGAAATCCACTCACCCCCCCGCCCCACTCTGCTTCCTCCCAGGCCACCGGCACCCACAGCCCCACCCCTTGGCCATGGGGGCTCTGGAGCCAGCTCACTGTGTCTGCTTCTGACGGTCAGCATCCAGCCTCACACTTACACGTGGCAGCTACTCAACAGTGTCTGAATCTACTGGCACACTATTCTTAAACCTACAATGGCTCTCCAGGGCTTTAAGAAAAGCCTGAAGTTACAGAGATTGAAAAGGTTCCACTTTCCTCTCTGGTTTCTCTCTACCCACCTTGAATTCATCACTTTGTTACCTGGAAGCTCTATGCTCTTGCTTACCTCAAATGCTTTCCCTCTGCCTACATCACTTTCCCCTTCCGCCCGAACTGGCTAGCCCTCATGGATTATTTTCTTTCTTCAGAAGCCTTTCCATACTCCCCACAGGCCTGTTAAGTGCCTCTGTGCTGGGCTATTATCATATTCTATGGTAAATATTTGTTTTATTGTATGTCTTTCTGCAGACTGTGAGCTTCCTGAGGGCAGGAATCATGTTTACTGGTAAATTCCCAGTGCCTGAAAGCTCTTAGTAAATCTGGGTTAAATCCATTCAATAAAACAGGAAGAATGGACAAAGGAAGCACTCTTCCCTGTTCATTCAGAAGACTGAGGAAGCACAAATCTGGGTGGAGTGGGGTAGGGTCTGAGGGCACTGAGTCTTTCCAAGCGAAGCTGTGTCCCTAGAAGCTGCTTAATGAGCAGAAGCGCCTGGTCCAAGCCCCCAACACCCTCCTCCCGCTCCCTGCCACCACAGAGCCCCTCCAGCCCCTCCCTCACCAAGTCTGGTCAGACTGCATGAGCACCCTTCCCACTGGAGTCCTGGGCCTGTGCCCAGAGCCACGACCCCTCCCAGGCTGGCGTGGGCCTTCCCAGCCCCAGCCTGCGGTACCCGTGGGCGCCCAGGTGGCAGCTCAATGGCTCCTCTGTTCCATTCCAGGCTCCACACCCTGCTCCAGGAAGCCCCAGCCTCCCGCCCTGGGCTGGGGCACCCAGAGGAGCCACCCACAGGGCCAGGAATCAGAAGTAGCAGCAGAGATGCCAGCTGGGAAGGCTGGTAGGACGGGCGCCCACCCTGGGCACAGAGGATCACAGTCAGAGACCAGGCCTGCTTTCCCAGTGGCTTCTAGATCCCTGAGGAGATAAACTGCTCAGTGAAAGAAGTTGCCCCATAGGCTTCTGACACCTTTGACCTACTACAATTTGTTATTTTGTTTATAGCCCTTTGCCCAGCTCTGATGTACTCACTGCTGTATCCTGCACGCATCACAGGCCTAGCACACAGTAGGTGCTCAATGCACTTTTACTGGATGCTCCGAAGGCCTCCTTCTCCCCAGACTCCATCACCTGGAGTGACACCAACTTTCAGATCCCAATTCACCATGACCTCTGAGCAGCAGTGGCTGTAGGACTCGGCTGTCAGGAGAATCCACATTTGAATAGGGATCAAAGGCTCTGGCTCAAAAACAGAAGAGAGGAACTGCTGGCAAAGGGTCTCTGGGGAAGGCACCTAAAACCAGGGCTGATATTTAGGCATATCCTCTGGTACAGCCAGAAAGCTGTTGAAGTCCTGAAATATTTTCAAACTAGGAGGTAAACTAGCTGCTACCCAGAAGGCCCCCAACCCCCTCCCTCCTGCCACCCAGCAGGGTGCCTCCCAACCCTGCTATTGTGTCTGTTCCAATTGGGCAGTGCCCTTCCCAGAACAGCTGTCATACTTTGAATCTCCTTCCTGCCCAAGCCTCTCCTGAGGTAGCTAGCAGGCCCACCATTTGGTTTGGTCTCCCACTCTGCAGCTGGGCCATGCAACACATTCCTGACCCACCCACGGGGTTCCAAAGGGTGTGAGTCTAGGAGGATCAAGGGGGCACATGTTACAGGATGTTCTCCCTACCACTGCCCCTTTCCTCCACTTCTTTAGTTTACACTTAATGTCTGGAAACTGCTACCTTATTTTTCTGTAGAATGAGGATGATAATGGTACCTTTCTCATAGGGTTGGAAATAGGAAAATGAATTTGTAAAAGTTCTTAGCCCAGAGGCTGGCATGGAGTCAATGCTCAATAAATGTCAGTTCTGATGATAAACTTTTATGTTCAGGTATTAAGGCCTCAGAGTTTAGGTGCTTGCCCCAAATACACAGTTTGTCAGCAGCAAAGACAAGACTGGGACCAGATCTCCTCACTGTTAGTGACTTATCAGACTCCAAAAATTTGAGAGATGCAGCATCTTGCAGATTGTAGCTGTAGCAAAGAACCAGTCAAATTTTGTTTAATTCAGTATTTCCCCAAAGTATTTAACCATAGAAGCCCTTTGTCATGTAACACCTATTAACCTGTCACAGTTTGGGAAATGGTACACTACTCACCCTCCACAAGATCAAACTTTTTGTATCTGCTATTCCTACTTATTGAAATGCCCTTCTATTTTATCTGCCTGGGAAATTCTTTCATGTGAAACAAATTTGTTATTTTCCTTTTCTAATTACAAGAACATGTCATGCTCATAAAACATTCAAACATTACAGACATGCGATCAATGCCGCCAGCCTTTATGAGACCCTTGGGTGTGTCTGTGGCTATCTCGGGATCGGGTGGCCAGTGGTGGTCTCCAGTATTCAGGAAATGGTGAACTCAGTACAGAATCCTCATTCCTTCTCTAAGAGTCTCCCTCTTCTTGTTCATTAGCAAATGCTTAGTGAACATCTCCTCTCTGCCAGACACCTGGTGCTGGGGTCCCAAGCATGGTGCTTACTGGCAGCGAGTCTGGAGTCAGGCTGCCTGGCTGTGAACCTCAGCTGTATTACTTGCTAAATGAGAAACCGTGCAAATGTGACTCAACATTCTTGTGCTTCAGTTTCCTTATATATAACCTTGGGATAGTAATAGAATCTTCCTTATAGGGTTGTTATAAGGATCAACTGGTCTAATACACGTCAGCTGCTTCAAAATAGTACCAGACACAAGGCAGGTGCTTAGTAAATGTCAGCCACTATATTATTAAAGTTGAAAAGACCAAGTTTCTGGATCCTCCAGGAGCTCACAATGACAGACACAAAATAAGCTCCAAGGGAACAAAGCACCTTGAGGTGATGTGAAGGCCTAAGACCAGGGCACCAGGCTCTGGGGGCACCACAGGTCCACTGACTGCAAGGTTTGGGCCCTACCTTCACTCTCACATAATATCATGCTGGTTCTGTGGTGAGGGCAACTGGGGTGGGCAGCAGGTACCCCTCCAAGCCTCAGGCCCCAGCCAGGGCTTGCTCAGCCCAGCCAGCTGTTCCCATCCACGGTCTGCAGGTTCCCAGCTGTTCCCGGCTCCCAACAGGCAGAGCTCCAGGGCTGAGCGGTCATCGAGTCACTCATGGGCCAATCCAAAGAGCACAGATGCCTTCCAGACATAGTGAGTGCTGCAGTGTGAGGTGGCACCACTGGGCAGAGTGGACGGGCCTGCCATACCATCCCCCAGTAGTCACAGGCCACAGCCATCCTCGAAGCACCAGTGGCAGTATAGGTGGCCGGCCCAGGCCACAGAAAGTTAAGAGACTTAATCAGCCCACAAAGGTCCCTTCACCTGAACCCCTCCCCAATCTCCTCCATCCCTTCCTCAGGACTTTCCTCCTCCCTCTATCTCCATCAGAGAACACTTGCAAGATAAGTAGATCAGATCTCCAGACTGTGTGGAAGCCATAGGAAGAGAAATTAAAGCAAACTAGCAAATTCCAAAAAGGCAAGGACCGGGTCTAGGCGTTGTGTCCCTTTCAGCGCTTAGGCCAGTATTACCTAATGGAAAGCAAACACTCAATGAACACTGGCTAAGAGATGGTCCTACACTGGCAGTGCCTACCCACCCCGCTAACCTCAGGGCGAGAATGTCTTGTTTGACTTCAGACACTCTGTCTCACCCACTTCACTCTTGCTACCTCTGTCTGTCCATTCCTTTACAAACTTGGGCCTAGAGGATCCAAGTCCATGTGGATATCGTCTATGAAATACATCTATTTTTAAAAGTTCCTAATATATTTTGGGGCCTGTGAACCCCTATGAAAATCTGAGAGCTGTGAGCCTTTCCCCAGAAAAATGAGATATATCTGCACACAATTTGTGGAGGCCCATGAACCCCAGAAGCCCCTCCTTGAACTCAAAACAAAAGCCCTGGTTTCAATATGGGGTGCCTGACTGTCTTATCATCCATGTCACTCCCCCTCATGCACATACATCTTGGCATAATGGAAGCAAGGGACACGCTGTGCAGATGGTCAAAGGCAGCTCAGAGCTTCATCCAATCAGGGCCAGGTTGCCATATCCATCCCCTTCCCTAATTAGACCAGATTTTTCCTGTCAAAGGTCTGAGAAAAGGGAGTAAAGCAAGGGAGGGCCCAGCTCTCCAGTCCCTCTGCCAGAGTGTGGCCTGGGGGCCGGAGAAGGGCCCAGCACCACGAGGGAGCTCTTCCTGTGGCCAGATGGTGAGGCCTGCCTGCCCACTGCAGGGCATGGCTCCTGCTGCTCCCACACCTGTCCTGCCAGGCCTGCCCAGATGGCCCTCTTACCCCCCTGCCAACCACAGCAGTGGGTTTCAGGGTGGGCTGGCAGCCAGAGCCCTGCATGGGAAGAAGGCTAATGGTCCTGAGCCCAGTGGGCCTCTTAGGGTCCTGCCCAGGTCTCAGCACTAGCCACTGGGCTCCAGGAAAAGGAGAGAAGTGGGCCAGCCCAAGGCGCATCCCATCCCCAGTCCCCATCTCACCTCAGGAGGAGATCCCAAAGCAACAAGCCAATGGACCCTGTGGAATGGAGAGGAGGGGGAACAGAGAACAGGGAAGAAGCAGCCACAGAGTACAGAAACACCAGCTCAGTAGGGCCACAGGGGCAGGGGCTAGCTGACTGTCCAGGGGCAGCATCTGTGTGAGCTCTGCAGGCATGAGTCACTCAGTAGGCGTGAAGCGTGCCCTTGGGTTTAGTTAAGGGGCTCAGGCACCTTATTTGGGCTCTTCCTAGGGGAAGACACTGGGATCCCCCAACCTCTACTCCTAAAGTGGCAGGGAGCTGCTCTCTCTGAATGGTGGGAGGCCCCAGGTCAGGGCCCACAAAGACAGTGTACCTACCTCTGGGCCAGTTCAGATGGCACCCTGTGTCCTTCTCATCACACCCACTAAAGAAACCACAGATTGCGTGGCTCCTGGGAAAGCCTGCTGGATTTCATTCCTGTCCCTGTGGCTGACGAAGGAGTCAGACTTCTCTTGGCCCCCCCACGTCTGAATAGCTCATAGATCACAGAGCTGACCCAAGCTGAGGCATGGATGCCCTCTGTAAGAAGAGGCTGTGGGTCTCTGTGTGGCTGTGTGGGTGCAGTCCCCTCCTTGGGGAGGGGGGACGTCTCTGAGAAAATGAGCAAGAGGAGCTGTGGCTAGGGGAGTCCCTGACACCCTCAGGCCACACTGGTAATAAACAGTCACCATTCAGGACATATTTCTGCACCTTTCTTTATGCCAAGCATTGTGTCTGGCACTTAGGAAACAGACACGAGGAGGACACAGCCCTTGTCTTGGAGGGGCCCATGGCTTGGTGGGCAGCCTGTCAGGTCATTTCAAGCCACTGCAGAGAGCAGAAGGGCCAAGGACAGCTCAGGTCCATGTGCCAACACACAGTGGTCAGAGAGGAGGAGACTAACTGGTTAGTGGTGAGAACAGGGCCTAGCACTCCCCTCTGCCTCACTGCCACCACCACCGTCACACAATAGCGGGGGACAATCAGGAAGGAGACGGGTACAGCCTCGGAAAGTGCCCTGGAAGCTTCCTCTGCAGACTGAGGATCGTGGTCCAGGGTGGGCAGCCATGCTCCATGTCAGGAACTAAGGGAAAAATAATTCACATTCCTGAGGCTTCTGCTCTGACCAGGACATATCTCTCTCATCCAGGGAATTGGGCAGAACAGTCTCTCTCGGCTGAAAGCCTCGATCCTGGAGCTAACGGATTTGGGCAGCAACTTTGCTCTCCAGTGAAATAAAAATGCTCTCCTCTGCTGAGGCGAGGGGAGTAAGCCCCAGAGTTGAGCTCCTGGGGGTAAGTGAAGGAAGGACAAGAGAGCCAGGGGGCCTACAGAGTCATCGTCATAGAATTTAGGGCCATAGAGGCCTGGGGATGGCTTTCAGCTGTCACTCTGCCAGGAAGGGATAAGGCAGACTGGAATTGGGGGGAGGGCTCTGAGGCATGGTGGATGTCTTGGGGAATAGTGAATGCCCTGCTCTCCTCCCCACCCCAGTGCCTGCAGACCAATTAAAGGCTTTAACCTCTCTCAGAACGGACCCGGGAGGTCAAGAGGAGAGGAGGAATGGGCTCGGTTGCTTAGCCCCATCTGGGCAACAGGTCCCGAGCACTGACTGTCCTCATACCTGGGAGGACAAGGGAAGAAGTGAGGAGTGGGCCTGGACCCCAGCGGTCAACATCCTCGGCAGGAGCTACACACTGCCTGTCCTGGCTTCCTGAGAACAGCAGCCCACCCAGTTCCAGTCCCACTTGGTAAGGCAAAGGCCAGCTCTTGCTGTGTTCGCAGGGAGAAACCCCAGATTTCACCTCCTTTTGGGGGCTTTAGCACCTTCAAGGATGCTTGGGCTCCCAGAGGAGGAAGAGGAGCGGGGGAGGGGGAGGAGGAGGAGGAGGAGGAGGAGGGGAGAGCTTTGTGCTGGCTCTGCCCTGGGGGAAGGGTCAGAGATGAAAGGGCAGTGAGCTGCTGCTCCCAGAGGGGCAGAAAAGCCATAAACCAGCAAAGGAGTGTGTGTATGGGGGGGGGGGGACGGGGCGCCTCTATTCCCGTTAGAAAACGGCTCCAGGATCAGGATCAGGTTCCAGGGGTCTGCAAAACCGAGAGGAGTCCGGGAGGGGGAGGGTCACCAGTCCCGGAGCAATAACAGGGGATAGGGACAGAGTTTGGGGCTCCCGTCCCAGTTTAGTCGGTGGAGAATCCGAACAAAGGTGGGTGAAGACCCAGAGCCCAGGGTCATGGACTAAGCTCGCGTCCGCCAGGAGCTGTGACATCGAGGGGCCCGGCCCGGGCCAGGCCACCTTTGTCCCTCTTCACAACCTTCAGACCTCTGATCACCTCCCCTCGTGGCCATCCCCGCCCGGCTGGGCACTCACCCTGTCGCTGCTGCCAGGGGGTCCGGAGATCCGCTCATCGGGAGGGGGCGCTGGGGGCCCAGGGGTTTCGACCCGAATAAGGCGGTGCGGGGGCGAGCCGTGGCGCGGGGGCGGCGTGGGGCCAGGGGTAGCGGGGGTAGCGAGAGCGGCGGAGCAGGACGACCCCCCGGAGTAAGGGTCTTCGAAGTCGCGCTCCCTCTGCAGCCTGTAGGCGGCCAGGATGTCCGGGGGCGGCGCAGGGGGCGCGGCCGGTGAG
>NW_007728940.1:160470-173142 GCF_000696425.1 Galeopterus variegatus
CGCCGGGCGGAGGGAGGGGGCGGGGCTCGTCGGCAGCAAGAGAGGGGCGGGCTCCGCTGCCTAACGGGGTCTGACTGCCCCTGCCCCGGAGGAGAAGAGGGCGCGCGGGCTTCCAGACAGTGTGGGTGCGCCTTGAGCGAAGTGGGCGACCCCGGGGCAGGAGATGCGACTCCCTGACGGAGGGTGAATCCTCCACGTGTCGCCACGCGTGTCCCTATGGGGCGCTCACCCGTCCCCATCTGTTCCCCTTTCCCAGCTCCCCGCTGGTGCGAGACGCGGAGAGCGGAATCCCTAGACTCCTGGGTTGCTGGTCCTCGGGCGTCTTCCACTCTTCCTCTCGCTTCTCCCCAAGGCCTCCCAACCAGGAAACTATATTCTGGGTGGAAAATCCAGGGAGGGCAAGAGAAGGGGCTGTTGTGTAAAATATGACGGTCACAGCCCCCCCACCCCGCGCCAACCCGTGTTACCTTGGGAGCCCCGCCTACCTCCTTCGATCCAACCGCTCGCACCGGATATATGCTAACCTACATTGCTGCTCAATCCAGGCAAACACAGCTCACATCATATACAATCAACTCCCTAGAGACACCCACTTCTCGCTGTCTCGTGTCGTTTCCACACACGCCCTCCTCACACACAAACAGCCCTCGCACAAACACCCCACCTACGGGCGCACCTGCCCAGAGCAGGCCCACCCCGCCATGACTGCTGCACGCACACACGCAGAAATCCCTTCAAGCCACATCCTGGGTTTCATTGTCAATCAGATAAATGACAGAATGGAAACAGACAGGTCAATAAATCAAGTCTAGAAACAGTTCCAATGTTGTCTATCACAAACCCCTTATCCTCCCGAGGCTCGGATTCTCTCAAGTGCTAGGCATTTTTGTCTTAGAAATAGAGCCAATTCCTCACCTGAAATGTAGCCCTGAAGCCAACGCCAACATTTGCCTTTGCCTCTGCTGGGAAGGTAGCTGTCTCACCTAGCCAACATAGCCAACACCTGCCCTGGGAGCTGCTTCAGCACCTCCCCACTCCTAGGCCTTTTGAGGGAGCCAAGAGCCTGTTAAGGGTCCCGAAAGAGTTCAAAGCTGTGGAGTAGAGAAGGATGCGAATCTCCTAGAATGCACAGGGCCCCAGGTCTGAAAATATTTGTTGAATTCCTGCTTTGTGCAAATTCTAGTAAGACAGTGCTTCTCAAACTTTAATGTGAACACGAATCTCCTGGGGAGCTGGGGTGGGGACAGAGTCTCTGTAGTTCTAACAGACTCCCAGGTGATATGAATGCTGCTGGCCCCAGACCACATGTTTAGTAGCAGAACTGTAGGAGATATTGAAAAATCTGATACCGTGCCTTGTTTCATGAAGTATAATAGAGAAAATAATGTGCACATTTTTAAAATGCACATTTCAAAAAATTGACTAACAATGCAAAACTGGACATAAAGATGATAAATAGAAAAATGGTCCAGTTAATCCATATGGGAAGGTTTCCACAATCACCTGGTGTGAAGGTGTGTAGAGGTCACTTACAGGAGTCCAATAGTCGTGGACTCTAGCCAAATATTGGGGTAAGGTACTCAATGCCACTGATCCTTGCTTTTCTTATTTCTGGAAAGGGTATGATGAACATGGTGTGAGGATTAAGGGAAATGATGAATATGAACAAACTTTGAGAACTGTGAAATGCTTTCAGTGGAGGATGTCACGAGGCTACATGTTTAAGTATGGAGTTAAGCTGTTGACAGCTCAGAGGAATGGAATCAATCAAGTCTGCAGGCTTCAAGCAGGAGGTACACCTGAGTTGGGTAGGATTTGGATAGATGAAGCAAAGGGGTGAAAGGTCATTCCAAGGCAGGAGGTCAACACAGGCTTAGCAAAGGCACAGAGGTGGGAACCAGCACACCATAGGAAGAGGAATGTTCATGGTAGGAAAGAGTGGGAATGAAGTTAGATGGGAAGGAAGGAGGATGTAATAAAGGTAAGGTTGAAATGATAATTTTAAAATTATTTTACCTTGTGTGCACCATGTACTTGCTCTTGTTTTAAGTGATCTGTTAATGTACTTTCCTCCCCCATCAGAGTGGGAGCTCCTGGAAGCAGGCAGTGTTGAGCACCTCATGGGGGCCAGGCAGCCCGACAGGAACCAAGGATACAGAAGTAAGGCCACTACAGCAGGCTCCTCTGACAATTGGATGGAGTTTTCTAGATCTAAATTCTTGTGTGTTAAGCATTTCACCATAGAATCAGGATTCTGTAGGGAAGCAGGGTTATTCCCATCACCTAGTGTGGTATAGAGCCTGTCGCGTGCATGGCTTAACCAAAGTTGAAATGAATAGAGATAGTTTCTCTTATTCTTAGTTTTATATAGCTATAATTATGGTATACACCAATTTTATGCCATTTATAAAAACTTATTGTATGATAATTTTCCCATTTTTGTTATGTAGGCATTATTTTCTTCCAACATTTTTTGGGAAAAATCTCAAATCTACAAAAAAGTTCAAGTAAGTACAGTGGAAACTTACATACCCTTCACCTAGATTCATCACTTTTTAAAATTTTTTTTAAATTTTTTTTATTATTATTTTTTTTTGTCTTTTTCCGTGTCTGGCAACGGATCGCAACCCTCAGTGTCGCCCCCGTACTGGACCAGGACCGGCAATGGGATCGCAACCCTCGGTGTTGCCCCCGCGCCTCACTCAGCCAGTGAGCGGGAACCGGTCTGTATGTGGGATCCGAACCCTCAGCGGGAGCGCTGCCGCACTTCCCAAGCCGGCCCCTAGATTCATCACTTTTTAACATTTTGATATATTTGCTCTATCCCTTTTCTTCTTCTTCTTCTTCTTCTTCTTCTTTTTTTTTTTTTTGCAGCTGGTGAGTACAGGGATCGAACCCTGGACCTCTAACCAACTGAGCTAACTGGCCAACCCCTCTTCCTCCCTCCCTCCCTTCTTTCCTTTCCTTAACCATTTAATGCAAATTGCAAATGTAATGACACTTCAGCTCTAAATACTTCAGCAGACATTTCCTAAAAATAAAGAATTCTTCTATAAGGCCGCAAGACCATTATCACACTTAGGAAAGTCATTAAATTTTTCCATTTTCCCCCAAAATGTCTATGACTTTTTTTCTTCTTGATTCCGAATTCAAAGTTCCCCATTGCATTTGTTGTTAAGTTCCTTTAGTCTATCTTAATCTTGAACAATCCCCCACTCTTTTGCTGCTAGTTTGCTTTTCATGACATTGTTTTGAAATGTCCAGGCCAACTGTCATGCAGAATGTCTCACATTCTGGATTTTCCCCTAGTTTCTTTATGATTAGATTCAGATTACACATTTCTGAAAAGACCATTACATTGTGGACTTCTCGGTGTGCCACATTGGCAGGCCCATAATGCCCATTTATCCCTTTATTAGTGATGCTAGGCTCGATCACTTGTTTAGGTTAGAATTCATCAGATCTCTCCACTTTACAATTTAAAGTAAGCTGTGGGATAATGTCCTAAGACCTTTTAGTTACTTGCTTCCAGCAGCGTTTTACCCAGTGGTTTTAGCCTCCATTGATGATCTATACTTAAAATTCATTATTACACTGAGGATTGCAAAATGGTGACTCTCTAATTCTATTGTTCCTTCTGTATTTATTAGCTGGCATTCTTCTGTAAAGAAGTGCTTTCTCACTTCTCTTTCCCCACCCCCATCACCATGGACTAAAAAAAAAAAAAAAAAAAAAAAAAAAAAGACCATTACATTGTGGACTTCTCGGTGTGCCACATTGGCAGGCCCATAATGCCCATTTATCCCTTTATTAGTGATGCTAGGCTCGATCACTTGTTTAGGTTAGAATTCATCAGATCTCTCCACTTTACAATTTAAAGTAAGCTGTGGGATAATGTCCTAAGACCTTTTAGTTACTTGCTTCCAGCAGCGTTTTACCCAGTGGTTTTAGCCTCCATTGATGATCTATACTTAAAATTCATTATTACACTGAGGATTGCAAAATGGTGACTCTCTAATTCTATTGTTCCTTCTGTATTTATTAGCTGGCATTCTTCTGTAAAGAAGTGCTTTCTCACTTCTCTTTCCCCACCCCCATCACCATGGACTAAAAAAAAAAAAAAAAAAAATTCCACATAATACAGTCTGTAGTCATTATTATATCATTATTCTTTTTGTTCAAATTGTCCCAAATTTGGCCAATGGGAGCTTTTTAAAGAGGTTTCTGTGTCCCACCAATCTTTAAGCACTTACTTGCTTTCTCACACAAGATATTCTGGACTCACCTTTTATTTCCTCTTCTGCAGTCCTAGCATCAGTCATTTCTTGAAAGGAATCTTACTCCTTCTAGTTGGAAATAGTACTTAAAAATTGACATTATACTTTAAAAATGGCTATTTGATATGTTGCCAAATGAACATACCTTAGTTTAGTTCAATATTACCTTATTTGTTGAGCATTTAGGGTATTTCTTTCAATCTCTTTCTTTCTAAATGACTCTGTAATGAGCATCTTTATGCAGACCATTTTTCCCAGTTTAGGATATTGTGTCAACTCCCCAAATTTTGTCTCTTTTCATTTTCTCCTTGACTTCTTTGCAGAACTTGAGTCTGCTGACCTCCCCCATTTTTGAAACTTCCTTCTCCCAAACTTTTTTAAAAATTACACTCTTATCTCATGGTTTTCTCCTTTTTCTCAGCCCACATTCTCATTTTCTCCCTTAACCTCCTAAAGTTGTGCATGTTCCAAGGCGTGGTCCTTAGCCCTCACTTTTCTCACTGGATACTGAATGAAGTGTCCTCATTCCTGTTTGCCTGACTTTGAATGCCCAGTTCTGTCCTGAGCCCTGATCCCTCCTGAGTTTTGCCTTCTGAGCTTTTTGTCTCCAGCCTGGTCTTGGGTCTGTATCTGTCCATAACCTTGAGAGGACAACAATATCCTAGTACTCTCACAAATGCATTCTGTTCTTTGAAATTCTGGGTTTTGAGAGGGAGGTTCATTTCAGACAAGTTTATTTTGTCTACATAGTTTTGGTCAACTCCACATTTAAAAAAATAACTGAATAAGTTCCCAATATTTAAGAATTTGAGAGATCTCATGCAAAACTCCAAATTGCTGGCTTCTCCTGAAACATCAGAAGATCTGGTGCATTGGGCTCATATTCCCGAAGATGAGTAGCCTGAGTACTTTCAAATGAGGCGACATCTCTAAGATGATCTTAGGGCCTAGGATATCAGCTCTAAGTCAGTTGCTTTTACTACCAACTTACTTACTTTCTTTCTTTTTCTTTCTTACTGTACAGTTAATAGGAAAGTGAAATATTTCTCCAGGTCATGTCCCTGTCAAAGATAGGAAAAGGAAAAGAAAGAAAGGCAAGACCTAAAAGGGCTACCACTAGAAAAATGGCTGAGCATATTTTTCTTTTTAGTGGAAGCACAGTCTATTTCTATTTGATGTGAAAATAACATGGTTCTGTGTTGGTAGAACATAGAAGATGTAACCATAAAGTAAATCTGGCCACTTCACTCATTTATGGACTCCATAAGAACTTTCTTTTCAAATATTTATGGAGAGGCTGTGTTCTTGAAACACAAACATGTCCAAGACTCAGTCTTCCCTTCAACGAACTTGATTTTTTTAACTTTAGTGGCTTGCGACTTGAGTTGGATCCTGACAATAAGAGAAGGGGGAGATGGGAGTGGAGGGTCTCCAAATAGACTCCCAAGTCAAGTCCCTCTACCCTACTCCAAATTCAGGATGTTTCTCTGTCCTTCCAACCTGAAATCAAAATAGGGCTGCTTCCCAACACGGCCAAGGCTCCCATCCAAAGGTTTTTATACGTACAGTAAAAATCCCTGTCCCTTATCTTACCAACCCAACCTGTCTCCTACCCTCCCCAGCTAGGAGTCAGGGCTTGGGGAGCAAAAGAGCAGGTCTCAAGATGAGTGGAGATTCCCTTTGGGTATGTGTACTCTTTCCCCATAAAGGGAGATTACCTTCCCCTTCAAATCTGTCTCATACTCTGTTCACATCACATCATTTCAGGGAAAAAAGAAAAAGAAGAAGAAAAGATCATTTGTGTTTTATGCAAGAAGCAAGGAAGAATGTCTTTGCATACATATATACATACGTATTTGTTTACACAAGGACTGTCATGGAAAGATATAACGGAAACTGGCAGTAATTGGTGGATAGGGTGAAGAATGAGAGGAGTCTTATTTTTGCTACACTTCTGTACAAGTATTTTCTATTTAAAAATGAACGATCCAATTTTCAAAGATTCGTGTAAAAGAAAAAAAAATAACAAGGTCACGGGGGCGCTGTTTTGCAGCAATGATTTAGATGACGCTTTTGCGGAAGAAAGAAATTACAACCGTTTGATCCGAAGCTGTATTCAGGGCATTAAATGAGAATTACTGGAGGTGGCGATCTTTGAGGTGAGAGAAGCAGCAGTTCCATTCAACAGGAGTGAGTTATGATCTATACAAAATGTTATGGACTGTAAGGGAAAAAGAAAGCGAGCCCCTTGCCGTGCCATTGTTCCCACAATGCCGTGACTCGGATTCGAACCGAGGTTGCTGCGGCCACAACGCAGAGTACTAACCACTATACGATCACGGCGAGCTACCGGGGACCTGTGGGGCCGATCTTCTGATTGTCCTCTTCAACAGTCATAGGGCTTCGCAGTCTGCGCGTCATTAAATGATCCACCTATGGGGCGGGGTTTCAGTCTGACGCAGTCTGAGAATGCGCAGGCGCATTGCAGTCTCGCCAGTTGCTTGGGTTCTCTCACGTTTTGGTCCTTTAGCCAAGGGCGGTGGTGATGATGGGATGGGTTTCCTGTTAGTGCGGTGGGAGTTTGGGGGAGATCGCTCGGCCATCCAGAAAGGGGGTTGGCCGGGATCTCAGACTTTCCTTTGAGAATGCCCGTCTCCTGTGCCCTGAAGACCCTTCCAGAGAACATTCTAGGGTTCCCGGGCCTGCAGGTGGCACTCCTCATGGGTTCTTCTCCCTGCTGATTCCCCCGGCAGTGACCCAATATTGCCTTTGTGGAGGGTGTGGACGCCCCAGAACCGAGTTGGCCACGTAGAAGGAACTCAACGCATCTCACCCTCCCGGGGTTCCCTCCGCCCAACACCCACTTCCTTCCAGCCTCTCCTACTCCCCCGACGGTCCTAACTCCTCCCACCGCAATACTCCTGCCGGGCCAGGTACCCATCTCTGTTATGTTCCTGGGCGGCAGCAGGACCGGGTCAGATTTTTCTTCGTATCCATCAATGCTCCCGCCCGGATGGCGCCTAGAACTGGGCAGAGTACACAGTAGGCAGTGGCTATTTGCTAAACTGAGAATTGGTATCTGACAAATGAATCCTGAGTGACCACCCGTCTCTCCAGTGTCACCCGCCCCAATCTCCCTCTGCAGAGGCGCCAGAGGGATCTCACTAAACACGAACTGAGTCCTTCCACTCCTGCACCCCTCACCCTCATCCCCCAGCCTGTGCGAAATTCTTCTTTTCCAGCTCCTCTCTCGACCCTCTCTGTGCCCTTCCTTGTTCTCTAATGACTTGCACTCATTCATTCAACAGGTCCTTGAGAAGCGCCTACTACCTGTCAGGCCAGAGCCTTTTGGGCATTGTGGAAGTGGGGACTTAGAAACAAGACAGAGAGAAGACTTAGAAGAATCGCGATAGTTCCTTTTCAAGACTTCCTTCAGCCTTTGCAAACCAAAGTATCCTGGCTGCTTGACAAATTCCCATTCTGCCTATAAAAGCTACCCCAAAGGTTACTTCCTCTGCCAAGCCTCCTCTTCCTATCATTAGGAGTCCGTTTCCAGTGCTTCTATGGAAATTTGTACATTTGTCTATTACAACAGCTTCCAGTCCCGCGAGTGCTCTGCGCTTTGTCTCCTAGAAGTCGCTTACCCCCAGTGTAACCGCAAGCCTATATCCTTCGGAAGTCCAGGATAGCCAGGGCTGGCGTAAACGTTCCCAACTGTCGCAAGGGGATTGGGGTCCATTTTCCAGGATGTTAAGCTAAGGATAAAAATGGAGGAGTGCGACAAAACGTTGTCCCCTTGCCGTGCCATTGTGTCAACAATGCCGTGACTCGGATTCGAACCGAGGTTGCTGCGGCCACAACGCAGAGTACTAACCACTATACGATCACGGCGAGCTACCAAGGACCCGCCACCGGAGTCTCTTGCTCGAGCTCTTCTCCGTTGAAAGCCCCGCCCCTTGCTTTGTCACGGTTAGTTCCCGCCCACCTCCAACCTCGCTGTTCCCCGAGTGCACGCAGGCGCACCGGCCCACTCCGCTCTCTCGATCTTGGTCCGCGCTGGACCAGG
The DNA here is from genome assembly GCF_000696425.1 of Galeopterus variegatus. NCBI lineage: Eukaryota > Metazoa > Chordata > Mammalia > Dermoptera > Cynocephalidae > Galeopterus > Galeopterus variegatus. The sequence goes on from NW_007728940.1 coordinate 168,814, forward strand.
TACCCCGGCTTCGCTACGGTGGAAGCTGCGCTCGGGGTTCCCCTTCTCGCCTCAAGGAAGTTGTGGGGGGGGGGGTCGGAACTGATTTTCCTTCTTGTGGAATTTGAGAGACGGGTCTAATCCCAGCTAGAGTCCGTTCATACAGCGTGACAGGGCATGGTAAGCGTGAGAGGGACCTCGGGCCACCTTTGGTGCGACCCCGGGGCTTCACGTCAGTCCAGGTCCGGCTTCACGGGAATTCTTTAGTTTGCACGGCATTTTCATGTTTCCTCTTCTGCGGTCCGTGCGGACGGCTAAGCAGAGACTTCGATCTGGGGAGTCCACGGCGCCCCCGCCCCTCTTCGGAGCCGGTTGAGGGCCAGAGGGGCATGATAGATAATGGGAAATTTAGGAAAGCTAGAACGAAGGCCATGGAAAAGAGAAGGACCACACTCGGTCAGGCTTTCTCCGTGGCGTCCCGGTAGCTCGCCGTGATCGTATAGTGGTTAGTACTCTGCGTTGTGGCCGCAGCAACCTCGGTTCGAATCCGAGTCACGGCATTGTGGGAACAATGGCACGGCAAGGGCGTCATTTTATCCTTGGGAGGCCGCGTTCTCTCTCCGTGGTGAATTTTGAGGGTTTGCTCCATGTTACTAGCTCAGAGCCGAAGTTATAATGGGGCAATTACCCGTGTACAAAAGTTCTGTGGACACTCGAGGGTCTTCATCTTCTTTCCTTCTTTTTATTCGTCGTCTGCTAATGAATTAGCCGACCCCCATGTTTCCCAGTATGTAATTATTTTATTTTTGGATATATTCTGTATGTAGTCTTTCTCTTTCCTCATCTGGTCCCTATCAATGGTCAAATCATACATTGGGTTCTCTAAAGATCTTCACACTAAAAATTTAATAAGGGTTATAGGAACACGTGCAAACATTTAGAAGAATGCAGATTAGATAATACACTGAACCATCCTGGGGCAAGTGAGAAATATGACCACGCTGGAGGCGCTGGTTCTTTAGAGACTATGAGGGGTGCTAATGAGGGCTGTGGCCTCCATCTTCACAGACTTGCCGGTGACGGGGTGTTTTCTCCTGCAGCGTTTTTTCCTAATCTACCTCAGGTTTAAAGCAAATTTTATTTGGTAGTTTGTTTTATGTGCGCTTCAAAAATCCAAACTCAACAAATTCGGGTCTGTCATTTGACATTAGGCAAAATGGAAGTGAGTTTTGCCAGGTGGCTGGCAGCGGCTGCATCACTGCCAAAGAGGGAATGAGAGAGAACTGAGTGAGAAATGAGCCTCTCCTGCTCCTCCCAGGGGGACTGGGGATAGAAAAGCAAGTCTGGGAGCATTCCTGGGAGAGATGCAGATTGTAGTGGGGTTGTGCCCCCTGTATCCACAATCTGTCAGCAAAGAGTGCGTCAAAGCAAGACAACACAGCGGGCCCCAATTTCCGCAGGTCTCCTGGCTCCTAGTTTCCTAAAATTGGTCATCTTAAAGCCACACAACAGAACGGCTCAGACCATGAAAGTGTTCTGAGCAGAACAGAATGGGGGTAAGGTGAACGTGAGAACTTGTCAGGCTTTGGACGGCTGTTTTAAAGGTTATATGTCTAGAAAATCAACATTACCAACAGAAAAAGTCTGCAATAGGAATGTGATGACTTTTCCTCAGGCTACTCACCAAATAACTACACTGAAGGTTTTTTAAACTGTGGGTTGGAATAAGGTGTCAGGGTGGAAAGCAAGGAGAGGCTCTGGCTTTTCCCCTGGTGGCCCTGCCCCTCCCCCCACTGCTTTCCTGCAGTGAGGAAATGAGCAGCTCCCAGAACTTGGAGAGTTAGAAGTAGTCACGCTCTAAGAGTAATACAGGTTAAGACAACCAAGAAAACAAAACCCCAAACATCCACCATCTGAGGGTTCATCCATGACTGAGGCCAGGAATGCTAAAGAAAGCTGACCTGAAATTGTATTGCTATACAATTGCAGGGGGAATTACTCAAGCGGAGGAGCTCTCCTGCACTTTCAACTGCTGGCCTTCTTGGCGGGTGCACAGTCATCCTGGAGATGATGCAGCCAGCTATCAACATTTCATAACATCCTCTTCTGAGGTCACTCAGTCAATTACCCCTACTCTGATTTCAGGCCTACAAAACAGACTTTCATAATGATGTGACTGCCCATTAGGCTTTCCTGCAGTGAAGAGCATTGTTCTGAACAAGCTTCTGATTTGTTGGCACTTGTTCTTATAACTGTGGGTATTTTGATTTAGATTCTTAAAGAGTCTGGTTGTTATGATTCATTTCCCTTGAGCCTGCTTATCTTTGAGTGCACTGACAAAATGGAGTTTTTGGGCTGGCAAGGCTGAGAGGTAGAGATCCTGGCCTGGGATGACCTCACCAGGGCCCTGGGACAACCTCTCTGAGCAGTCAATCAGCGCTCTCCTCCCTTGGCCTCTTGCTTTTATTTATTTATTTATTTTTTTCCTTTTTGTCTTTTTTCGTGTCCGGCAACGGATCGCAACCCTCAGTGTCACGCCCGTACCGGACCGGGACCGGCAACGGGATCGCAACCCTCAGTGCTGCACCTGCACCTAGCTCAGCCAGTGAGTGGGAACCGGTCTGTATGTGGGATCCGAACCCTCGGCGGGAGCGCCGCCGCACTCCCAAGCAGCGGCCTCTTGCTTTTAAAACCTTTTTGTGATTTCTGGTTCTGGGAATGTGGTCTTCCCCCACCCACAACTCCCCCTGAGCTCTAAACTCTTCTCTAGGTCTCAGCACCAGGAAATAGGCAGGCAGTGTAAAAAGCTTTCTACTAACATATTTCAGCTCCAGCTTGTTCCCATCTTGATTGGATTTTTTACTTTCTGCAGGTTTCCCATCTCCACTCTAAGTCATTTTGACTTTTTTCCCCTCTCCATCTGATAGACCCTGAGTTACAGTGGCTGAAACCCTTCCTCTAGGCTAGTCCTAACTCTGATTAAGGAGTAGCCTAGCTTAGTAATGAAGCCTCTGGCACCTGGAAGTAGACCACCTAAGGTTTGCATCCTGACTCATCCATTTACTAGCAGGATGACCTTGGGCAAGCAACATAATGTCTGTGCCTCAGTTTTTTCATTTGCAAAATTGGGGGTAGGGAGGAAGCAGACTTGTTATGAGGATTAAATGAGTTAATATTTGTGAGCAACAGTGCCTGGCACTTACTAAGCTCTACTGAAGTTTTACTTAAATAAAATAGTAGGTGGGAATATGACGTAGTTAAACCAACTTCTTAAAAATGAACACAATGGAAGTTAAGCATCTGAATGAATGTTATTTCAGAGTAGGCGTTCCCCTTTTTCCAATCAGCTGCCCCAGATATTTTTGGAACTCTTGTTTGGGAATTATCTTCGGGGCTAATTTATAAGCTATATGAGTAAATCCACTTCAATATTTATAGCCACATTCTATTTTGAAATGATTTTTGACTACCTTTAAAGCTAATTTCATAAAAAAAAATTGTCACCACTGAGTCTTCTAAGGTGCCACAAGTTTCAACAATGATTCAGAAAATGTTTTAAGCAACATTCCAGCAAAATAATTTTTTGGTATAAGTGTGTAGACCTCAAGGGGGACCCAGGCAAAGGCTCCTGGGCTGCCCTCTGCCTGCCCAAACAGAAGGCAGGAGAGTGACCCATGACTGGAATCCAGGTGGAGGCCCCTGGGCAGACTTTTCCTGCCTGAACAGAAGGCAGGAGTGTGCTGCAGACACTGCTTCCATCCAAGTGGTCCACCACAGCCACCACCACAGCTACTCCTGCTGCAAGGATGGCTCACTGCCACAGTAGCAGCCAGGACCACTCTGCTGGCAGTCCACTGCACACTTGACTGCTTCGACACAAGGAGAGTCACCAACAGAGCCTACAAAAAAGAGGAGGACGTCCTTCTCCTCAAAGCCTACTCCAGAGTAATAGAAAAAGCAATTGCTTTACCAGATGACCAGACATCAATGTAAAGATACTAAAAATATGAATAAACAAGAAAAAAATGACACCACCAAAGAAATGCAGTAATTTTCAAGTACCAGATCCCACAGAGCCGGAAACACTTGAAATGACTGAAAAAGAATTCTGAGCAACAATCTTAGGAATGGAAATCATCAAGTTGAAGGTATACCTGTTCCCCAATGTTCATCGCAGCACTCTTTACAATGGCCAAGAGTTGGAACCAGCCCAAATGTCCATCACCAGATGAGTGGATATGGAAAATGTGGTATATCTACACAATGGGATACTACTCAGCTATAAAAACGAATGAAATACTGCCATTTGCAACAACATGGATGGACCTTGAGAGAATTATATTAAGTGAA
>NW_007728940.1:173178-185088 GCF_000696425.1 Galeopterus variegatus
GGGGGGAGGGGGGGGAGGGAGGGAGGTTTTGGTAATGGGCAACAATAATCAACCACATTTTATATCAGAAATAAATAAATAAAAAGAAAACTCAGATAAGAGAAAACTCAATTAGAGAACACAATGAAACGAGAAAAAATATTCAGGATATGAAGGAGGAAATTTACAAAGAATTTAAAAAAGAATGTAGCAGAATTCCTGGAACTGAAGGATTCAGTCAATGAAATAAAAAAAAAAAAAACACAACTGAGAGCTTAAGCAGCAAGTCAGAGCAAACAGAAGAAAGAATTTCAGATCTTGAAGGTGGTCTTTTCATTTTTTTTTTTTTTTAAAGATGACTGGTAAGGGGATCTTAACCCTTGGCTTGGTGTTGTCAGCACCACGCTCAGCCAGTGAGCGAACTGGCCATCCCTATATGGGATCCAAATCCTTGGCCTTGGTGTTATCAGCATCACACTCTCCTGAGTGAGCCACAGGCTGGCCTAAGATGGTCTTTTCAAAATAACCCAGGTGGGTTAAAAAATAGGAAGAAAGAATTTGAAAAATGAAGAAAATCTAAGAGAGTTAGCAGACAGCCTTAAGCACTCAAACATCAAAACCATGAGTGTTCCCGAAGGAAGGAGAAAGGAAAAGGCATGGAAAACCTATTCAATGAAATAATAACAGAAAACTTCTCAGGTATAGGGAGAGACATGGACCTTCAGATCCAGGAAGCCCAAAGATACCCAAACAGGTTTAATCAAAAAGATTCAATCACAAACCCTCTCCAAGACACATTATGGTCAAACTGGCAAAGCTCAAGGACAAAGAATTCTAAAAGCAACAAGATAAAAATTTCAAGTCACTTATAAAGGTGCCCCCATCAGACTATCAGCAGATTTAACAGAAACTCTACAGGCCAGAAGAAAATAGGATGATATATTCAAAATGCTAAAAGAAAAAAATTACCAGCCAAGAGTACTATACCCAGCAAGGCTATCCTTCAGAAATAAGGGAGAAATAGTGTATTTCCCAGACAGACAAAAACTGTGGGTATTCACCACCACATGATCAGCCCTACAAAAAATCTCAAGGGAGTCTTACATCTGGAATCTGAAAAACAATAATCGCTATTGTGAATACACAAGAAGAAATAATACCCACTGGTAAAACAAACATAAACAAGAGAGACAGAAACTAAATCTTACCACCTCAAAAAACCAATAGACATTGAAGATGAATAATAAAAGGGGAGGAAAGGAATAAAAGATATTTAAAACATGTAAAGAAAAAGCAATAAAATGCCAGGAGTAAGACAATACCTGTCAATAACAACCCTAAATGCAAATGGATTAAACTCCCCACTCAAAAAGACACAGACTGACTGACTGGACTAAAAACTAGACCAAATTATATGCTGTTTTTAAGAGACTCATTCCACCTATAAAGACACACACAGACCTATGGTTACTAGAGTTGGGAAAGGGGGAGAGGGAGGGGCGTTAGGGAGAAATTGGGTAAGAGACACAAGAATAATTACAATTTGTGATAATCAACATGCTAAAAAGGGGGGGGCAAACTTTGAAGGGGACAACAAATTTATAAGCTCTGGATTGTTTACTTAAATAACCCAATGGCTTCATGGTTACGCCTAGTGTATTTGGGGACAAGTAGCCTTTGTGTATCACTTGGAAACTTGCTTGAAATTCAGAATCTTAGGCCAGCCCGTGGCTCACTCGGTAGAGTGCGGTGCTGATAACACCAAGGCCACGGGTTCGGATCCTATATAGGGATGGCCGGTTTGCTCACTGGCTGAGCGTGGTGCTGACAACACCAAGCCAAGGGTTGAGATCCCCTTACCGGTCATCTTTAAAAAAAAAAAAAAAAAAAAAAAATTCAGAATCTTCATCCACAGCCCAGAACTACTGGTTCAGAATCTTTGTTTTAACAAGATCCTCCCAGGTGATTCATCTGCACATGAAAGTTTGAGAAGTGCTGCTCTAATCTGTGTGCTGCTCATTGTTCACCTTATGAGTTCTTGGATTACTAGAAGGGACCTGTCTGAATGTACTGAGGCTCCTTAATGGGGGTGACATTTAAGTTTTGAGGGTAAGGAGAAGGTGATCTGGGAGGGAGTCACCAAGGGGCCTATGTTTGGGGGCATTTAGGAAGGAAGCAGCAGACCTGGATTTCCACTAGGTGGCACTGCAATCCAGGAAGTAGGTGTGGTAAGCTAAGGCTGCAAAAGACTCATTTAATTTGGAAGACACTATTTCTGTCTTAACTGAGCCTATTCTACAGGGAGTCTCTGGATGTTCAGGACTCAAGTTCCATCCATCCATCCATACCTATCTGTCTGTCTGTCTCTATGTCTGTCTCTATCTGTGTGTCTGTGTGTGTCTGTCTATCTATTTATCTATCTATCTATCTATCTATCTATCTATCTATCTATCTATCTATCCATCCATCCACTCAGTCAGTCATCCCGTAGACTGGCATCAGCATCTTTTAGCTCTTAAAATGTTGTGCATCATTCATATCTGTGAAGCCCATATATGAGTATCCGTCTACTGCTGACAGCAGGAAAAATAATACTCTGCCTCTCTTCTATTCTCCAAATTTCATAAGAGTGCCTCTCATTTATAGAATCTAACATGGAATATGGCTGGCAACAATTCTAAGAAATGTTTTTCAGACTTCCTAACTCTTGGGGGAAATACAGAAGAGGAATCCTGAGTTGCTGGTAGAGTCTGGTGCAGTTCATTGCTTCAGGTACATCCTACCTACATCTAATTCCCAAACAATGATAGCAACAACATAATGCTTTTACCTATTGTTCTGTGACTGTCTGTCATACAAATGAACGCGCCCTCACCATCTTCCCTCAGAAGGGGAGATCCAAAGTCCTATCAATCATTTTTCTTCTCTTTATGATGGTCATTCTTTTTTTTTTTTTTTTTGGCTGCTAGCTGATATGGGGATCTGAACCTTTGACCACAGGTACAACACTGCTCTAACCAACTGAGCTAACTTCTTTTTCTCTTTCAGTCACAATCTCCCTTTGATATCCTGAAACCTAAAAACTAAATTATAAGGTTAACTACCATCAACTCACCATATATGAAAGAACTCACATATAGAGGACAGAGAAGGAGAAGAAAAAGATTAACTAACAAATATAAATACGTATGTAATAAACCAAGGAAAAAAATATGACGACCTACTAAAATCTCATTTCTTAATTGATGATGAGGCAGTGCTGTTAGTGTTTATAATTTCCTTCTTCCCCATGCGCATTTCACATTCCCTATGCCCTCAGCCAGCACTTTAGCTACTCATGTTTCTTTGCCTGATGGCATGACTTAAACCTTGACTCTTAAGTGTGTGAGCCATTAATGGTCCAGAATGAACTGTATTGCTGTAGTCTTCCCTTACCCTTTGACATGGGATGTTGAATTACCAAGAAGCATCATATCCAGAATAAGTGTTAAGTTCACTGCGGAACTGCTGTCCCTTCTGTCATGGGGCAATGTAGTCATTCTGCCATCAGGTGACTGGCTGGTGCCGCTGAGGAATGGTGCCATACTAGGGACTCATTGGTAGAGTCAGCCATCACCAGTGGAAATAGCCAGGTTGGCCTTGGTGAGAAGTCCTTATTGTAGAGCCTGTGCATAACTTTCACCCCTGCCACCATGACAACTTTATTTATGAATCCACTGAAGAAGCACTGGGGTAGTTGGGGAAATAGGCTGAAAGACATCCAGTCTCCTACTGGTGCTTCCCATTGGCTAAACCCAACCAGAAGCCAGAGAGCAAGGCAGCCTAGTGATGCAGCCCACACAGGTCAGAGCAGGATGGAGAATGATGGAGAGGTGATCTGGAGGAAGAAACAAGAGATCTCCAGTGTACTCTCCGTTGTGGTGCCTCAAAGTAAGATCTCTGCTCACCAGACCTAGACTTTTTCAATTAAGACTTTTGTAGGCACTCATTGTTTTAATTCTAGGGAGACCAGGAACAATTAACCAGTGACAAGGATGTCTGCAGCGCAAACCATTCTGATTACCATTGTCCCATTTCCATAGCCATGACCTTACTGTCTGACATTTATGTGCTGCCCTTTAGCCTCTGCCACTCTGAGGTCCCATTATTCCCACTGAGATCGAGGAGCCTAGAAGAATGCCTGGCACATAGTGTGTGCTCAGTAAATACCTGTTTACTTCATAAACACCTTGTGAGTTAGATATTATCTGCTTTCCGTGTGGCTACCTTTTATCAGTTCTCTCTTTCAGATCTTAGAGTTATTCCCTAATTCTTAATACCATAGTCAGATCTATTAGTTCCAAGCTTAGAAAGCTTAGTTGCTGGGTGGACTAAGCATCAACTCATGGAAGCAGCAGCATGTGCAATGTTCTTCCTCTCCTCCAGCTCAGATTGTATTCTTAGCTGCAAGGAGTGTGAATGCTTTTGTGTCTATGGCAAAATCAGAACTCAAGGGGATGTGAAGTGGTGGCAGGGAAACAAACACAAGACTGATCTAGCCTGGTTCTGCCCTTTGGGCACTGTATTAGTTTCCTAGGGCTGCCGTAACAAATTACCATAATTAGGTAGCTTAAAACAACAGAAATTTGTTCTGTCAGTTCTGGAGGCTAGAAATCTGAAATCCAGGTGTTGGCAGAGTCATGCTCTCTCCAAAGCCTCTAGGGGAGAGTCCTTCCTTGCCTCTTTCAGCTTCTGGTGGCTCCAGGTAATTCTTGGCTTGTGGTTTACAGAATTGTATCTTCACATCATTTTGTCTCTTCTGTGTGTCTGTCTCTAATCTCCCTCTGCCTTTCTCTTCCAAGGACACTGCCTGAGTCCAGAATGATCTTATCTTGAGACCTTACATCTGCAAAGACCCTTTTTTCAAATAAGATTACATTCAAATTTCCAGGGATTAGGACTTAGACATATCCTTTTGGGGGCCTCTACTCAACCCGCTACAGGCACATTAAGTCAAATCCTTCTCTGGGCCTAAGTTTCCCTATCTGTAAAATGAAGCAGTTGGACTGGATGAATCCCTAAACATTTTCTAATCTGCTATAACCTTCATCTAACATAACCTTGATTAGATGAAGTAAAGTTCTCTTAATCATCTAATCAAGGTTATATATAGAATGTCACCCTAAACGAAGTGATTATAGAAGACAACCAACATCTGACCACTGCATACTTTTCCATGGCATATCACCTCAATGTAGACAAGAGGTCCTACTACTGACCTTTGGGCTGTGTTTGTAAACCTAGTTTCAGCCTTGACTCCATGCTCAGAAAACTGAAACTGGCTCTAACTTTAACGGGCATCTCATTCCTGCTTCAGCAGCTCACAACCACATGCCCAAAAAGAAGTAGGGATTTCTGATTCTTTAACAAACACTTTTGCAAATCTCTGTCCTTGGGTGTATTGCCAGTGTCATCCTATTACCTTTAACTTGCTTGGGTCTCAGAAGCCACAGTGCAGATTTCATGACTCTTGAAAAGAAAAGAAAATTTATTGGAATGCTTTATTTATATATAAACCATATTCATAGATGAGATATGTGAATGGCTATTTTGGCAAGGGAAACCCCAGCAATTTTTAAAGGGCTCTAAAGAAAAATTGTTGAGTCTATGGTGAATGATTTAGGGGTCTGCTTTTCTGGAAACCACCAAGGCAACAAAGGCTCAGCAACTAGACTACAGAGCCATCTTGTAATTCCACAGAACAGATTGTGACTCTTCTTAAAACATTTACAAAGGATTAACGTTTTAATGAGGCAGACGGTTAAGATTGGACAATACACAGAAAATAAATCTGACAACACTTCTTAACAGTTTCAAAGAAGGACCCTTATGTTTCTAATGATTTCTTTCTAGCCCTCTCTCCTAAGCAGTTGGTTGTATACCAGTCTGGAAAGGGCAACAGTCTTTGGATTAATGTCCACCACTATGGCCATGCAAGGCATGGCAGTGATATAGGTACAGTTGTCAATCGACATAGATCTCCACCTTCCTGACCCTGACCATTCACTGCCCTCCTATTCCCTTCCTCTGCTGCCCAGCTGATTTTAACAGGGCACCCTCCTGCTACCACCTCTTCATATAACTCTCCCCACCCTGGCCCCACCTCACACATGCATAACTTATCTAATCAGGTCCTATAACCCTGGGGCCCTGTTTCTTAATTTCAAAGAAAATCAGTTAATTATTTAAGGTTTTAAATCAAATGCTTTATAATTGTTTATTAACCTTTGCTAAGGTTTATGCTGTGCCAGCATCAAGTACTTTATTGCAACTTTCTATCTTTTGGGAAATATGGAAAAAAATGTCAAATCAGTAATCTGGTTTGCTGATTCCAGCCTTACAATCTACTTATAGAGACCAGCTCTGGTCCCTAAGCTTTCCCATCAAGAAGGGCTCTTGAACTTTCTTTCCCTCACTTTCCCTCAATTTCCCTCATCCAGTTCCCCACAGAAAGAGCCAGCAGGGACTGGTTCAGATCCCCTTACTGGCCAGCTGCCAAAAAAAAAAAAAAAAAAAAAAAGGAAGGAAGGAAGAAAAGAAAAGAAAAGAAATATTATCCTTCTGGGCTGGCCTGTGGCTCACTTGGGAGAGTGTGGTGCTGATAACACCAAGGCCACAGGTTTGGATCCCTATATAGGGATGGCCGGTTAGTTCACTTGGCAGAGTGTGGTGCTGACAACACCACGTCAAGGGTTAAGATCCCCTTACTGATCATCTTTCTAAAAAACAAAATATGTATATTATCTTTCCACCCCAAAGTAACATGGTCGTTTTAATGGAGATTCTTCAAGCCAACATCCTTTATGGTGAGACCCTGAGATGCTGAGACCAAGACAGATCAAAAACGAAGATTCTCAGTTACCACCAGGGCCTCTTGGTGCACCTGGATCTTCCAAGCATTCTTATCCCACAGGATCTGTCTCACTTGTGATATAATATCAGAGACACGGCAAAGGAGCAGTGTAGTATGAGAAAAAGCAGTGTTCTGTCCATTTGTGTGGAATGAAAGAAATTTGGCGTAAGAGTGGGCCCTCAATGTTTAGTCCACTCATTTGATCTTTTCTGAGTATACATCTTGAAGCGCTAGAGAACAGGCAGTTGTCTTAGTCTGCTCAGGCTGGCATGACAAAATACCATAGACTGGGTGGCTTAAACAACACAAATTTATTTTCCCACAGTTCTGAAGGCTGGAAGTCCAAGATCAAGCCCTCTGGTGAGAGCTCTCTTCCTGGCTTGCAGAGTGTTACTTTCTCACTGTGTGACCTCACATGGTAGAGAGAGAGTTAGCATGAGCAAGTTCTCTGGTGTGTGTTCTCATAGGGACACTAATTCTATCAGATTAGGATCCTACCCTTACAATGTCATTTAACCTTAGTTACTTTCTTTCTCCAAATACAGTCACATTGAGGGTTAGGGCTTCAACATAAGAATTTTGGGGGGACATAATTCAGTCTATAGCAGCAGGTAAGGCTTAATCTAGACCCCATGCTCTGTAACCCAGAAAGGTGGGGGAGCATACCCTCCAATGTCAGGGCTAGCATCCTACCGTTCTGGAACCTGGGTTGGGGGTTGGTGTGAGGCTTATAAATCACTGCTAGGAGCTATGAGGGCACCCCTGGTGACATGTAGTAATGTATTGTTTAGTGTTGGCCTCATATATTCTGCTTCCTGGGACCACCACAGGTCTGAAGTCTTTCAGTATAGAAAGTCCCTATGCTCAGAAGCTCTGTTCAACACCTTGTGGCCCACTGGTCCATAGCCCAGGCCAATAGGTGGTACAATTTTAGGGTCCTGAGAAGGACTCTCTGACCCCTAAAATTCACTTATTCTGCAAATTTTAAGATGGCAGGCACTGATCTGGGCACTAGGGAAATAATCCTGAACAAGATGAAGTCTACCTCCCTATCTTGCTCATTGATTCTTAAAAGCTCTTTTATAAGGTACAGAAACCACGTGGGTGAGCTAGCCAGTTAGCTCAGTTGGTTAGAGTGAGGTGTTATAACACCAAGGCCAAGGGTTTGGTTCTTTCACTGGCCAGCCACACACACAAAAAAAACCCCAAACAAACAAGAACAACCACATGGGCTACTTTCTGACTCTAGTTTCTGGTGTGGTAACCGCTGAGTGCCCAGTCTGCCAGCAGCAGAGAATAACACCCCACTCCGAGTACCAAAATCTGTATTAGTCAGTGTTCTCCAGCGACAGAACCAATAGGATATGTATACAAAAATGAGAGGGGATTTATTAAGGGAATTGGCTCACACGATTGTGAAGGCTGAGGAGTCCCATGTTAGGTCATCTGCAAACTGGATGCTGGTAGTGTTGCTCAGTCCAAGTCCGAAGGCCTCAGAATCAGGGAAGCTGATGGTGCCGTTGGAGTAAGTACAGGAACCCCAAGGCTGAAGAGTCTTGATTTCTAATGTCCATGGACAGTACAACAGAGATTCTTTCCCAAAGACAGAGTTTGATCAGGCCAGAGAGAGGAAGACAGAGGATGGAGAAAAGGGAAAAGAGAGAGAGGGCTTTAGTTTTGAAGACTATTTTTGCTGGTTTCCCATTCATCTGTGCTGTCCTCCTTCAGTACAAGATGCTACTTCCACCCTCTCCCCATCGGACTAGTTTGGACCCATTTTCCTCTTTCACTCTTAAAGAAACGGTATGTACAGTGATTTCCCATGGAAAAATCAGACTGGGCTGCTTGCTGAGGTGCAGGGAAGAAGAGTGAAGCAGGAGATGGCAGCAACCATTCCATTCTGTCTTTTTTGCAGGTGGCTTTCTCATCTTTAATGCCACAGAGTCAGCAGACCCTCTACCTGGAAAGTTCTTGAGAACTCAGCCTGTGGACTGAATCATGGGCAGACTTTACAGACTTCAAGGCTGGTGCCAGCTTGGTGGCCCTTCCCTCCTATTAGAGTTGTCTTAATTCATTTCAGGAGAATGTAGAATTCCACTTGCTTTCATTGCAACACTGCTGTGGAAGGCTCTTCCTACAACTGAAGCAGCTCTCTGAGAAGACGTGAAGTGGGCGGGTGATCAGTCCCCCAGCTGCAGTGCTCCTATCAGTGTCCTCCGGGGATTTAGGGATGCCAGGGAGCAAATCTAGAACCTACCAACTTAGAATTTATGACTCTGAGGAAATACCAAACTGTCCATATTCATATCCAATATTTCCACTCAACAGCAGGTAAGCAAGTTACTTTACTGCTCTATGCCTCAGTTTTTGTAAATAAAGGTTTAAAAAAGCAGCAACTATTTCATGGGGGTTGGGAGGATTCAGTGAGACGGTGCATGAAAGGCCCTTGGCTCAGAGCTTCGTACCTAGTAAGCTCTCAGTAAAGATGAACTGTTATTATTGATAATAAATGAGATTTTTGGTGATCTTGCTAGGACATGGTTTCTGTGAGTGTTTCCTTCCTCCCCTGTAGGACTTTGTCAAGTTCCGCCAAGCCTATTCAGTGTCCAACACAGAGCTTGCCAACACCTCACTGGGACATCTGGGCTCGGTCCAATGGTGCTCTGGGCACCAAACTCATGCAAGGGGTCTCCCAGGCAGGCAACATTCAGCTGGTCATGGCAAGGAGTGTTGTTCTTGGACAAAACTATGACTCCTTAGAGTGCTATTTTTTGTCTAGCATTTCTTTCTCATATTCTTCAATGTTCCTAAAGGATAACAAAATATAACACTTATTAAAGGCTACTATGTGCTGCAGATCTTTTTAAAGGTAAGGAATATTTGGAATTAAAAAAAAAAAAAAGAAAGCCTAGTTACCTTAAGTGGGAAAAATGTAGCATTTAATTTAATTTGACTATATAAAGGAATAAATTGATAATTTTTTTGTTTTGAACTTTATGGTTACATAGCAGAAGGATTATTTGCCTACTTATGGTCAGTAAATTTGCCTCTAAACATCCTGCATTAATTTATTATGCATATAGTGCATATATATATAAATACACACACACATATAATGTATTATATGCAATAGATATGAAGAGCAATTTTCCTTGGAAAATGTGCCAATCATCCGGTGAGTTTTGTTAGTCACGAAGAGATCTCCAGCTGGCCTGTTAGCTCAATTGAATAGAGTGTGGTGTTATAACACAAAGTCCAAAGGTTTAGATCCCTGTACTGGCCAGCTGCCAAAAACAGAAACACAACAACGACAAAAACAAAGAGATCTCCTTTTTTGACAAAGAATTCAAACCTGGGATTTGTCACTTGGGAAAAGGAGCTCCCTCTAACTTCTCCTTATAGACAGTGAATGTTGCAGACATAATGTTTATTTCCCTTGAGGAAACAACAGTTCTTGACAAGGAGAGAAATATGATTTCAGCAAAGAACTTGCTGCTCCAAATTTGTTAAAAACAGACACTATCCTGTTTCAATTCCTATATCAAACACATTGGAGGATATTTATAGTCATGGGAAATCTATAAAATGATGAGTGAAGTATCCTTGAGTCTTAGGTTAGTGAAAAAGTAAAGTTTGTGCTTCCAAAAGTATACATTTCACTTGTTTAGAAACAAAGTTGAGTTTCTAAAAGATCTTTTATTTTTCCCTTGGCCTCTGGCTGGTGTGGGGGATTCAAACCTTGGTGTTGTAACACCATGCTCTAACAAGATCTTTTCTTAATAGTCAAAATCGCACACACTAAAGTAAAATAAAAACTGTACTGTGGTAGTTACCAGTGATTAAGTAGTGAATATTTGTGTCCCCCCTAATTTATATGTTGAAGTCCTAGCCCCGAGTGTGATGATGTTTGGAGGTGGCGCCTTCAGTAGGTAATTAGGTTTAGATGAGGTCATGAGGGTGAGGCCCTAATGGGATTATGTGCTTTTACTAGGAGAGACACCAGAGAGCTTGCTCTCTCTTTCTCCCTTGCAACCATATGAGGACACAGTAAGAAGGTTGCTGTCTATACACCAGCAAGAGAGCCCTCATCATAACCCAACCATGCTGGCACCCTTTCTTGGACCTCCGTAATGCAGAGTTGTGAGAATATAAATTTCTATTGTTTAAACCACCCAGTTTATGGTATTTTGTTATGGCAGCCTGAGAAGACTAATACACCAATAACTTTCCAAATCATGTTTCTTTTTGTTGACAGATATTTTCATGTGTGACTAGTATTTCTGTTGAAACAGATAACCTGACTGCCCTTGTTCCTGGCTCTGAGGTCACCTCTTGGACCTGAGAACAGATTTGGCTCCATGGGTTTGAACCTCGTGCCTTAAACATGGGCCTGTCTTTTCCTGTCTGGCTCCCTCTGCCCAAGTCCAGCTCCAGCCCAGCCCTTGGTCCAACCCTATTGAGTTTGCCTGTGGCCCCTAGGTGAAGGGTCAGATGATCAGATATGCATCAGAGACCTACATGGTACAACAAAACAAAGAACATGGCATGATAGGATGAACATCAAGCCTAAAATTAGGGAGAAAGGAAGGAGAGCAACAGAAGGAAGGAGAGAAAAGAGAAGAGAAAGAACATTTATTAAACACCTCCATGTGCCAGATAATGTGGCAAAGGCTTTCACTTAATTACTCATTTAATTAAATGAATTACTTAATGTATTTCTTTAATTGAACAGCCCTGTGAAGATGCCATTTTTATCTTCCTTTTATTATTTTATTTTATTTTATTTTTGTCCTTTTTGAGACTGGCCGCACCCCGCTCAGCCAGTGAGCGCACTGGCCATCCCTATATAGGATCCGAACCCACGGCGGGAGTGCTGCTGTGCTCCCAGCACCGCACTCTCCTGAGTGCGCCGCGGGCTCGGCCCTTATTTTATTTTTTTTAAAAGATGACTGGTAAGGGGATCTTAACCCTTGACTTGGTGACTTGGTGTTGTCAGCACCACGCTCACCCAGTGAGCTAACCGGCCATCCCTATATAGG
>NW_007728940.1:186021-188242 GCF_000696425.1 Galeopterus variegatus
TCCCTTAGCCATTGCCACCTCTGAAAAGACCTTGCTGGCTGGCTCCTCATATAGAATCCCCCATATTGCCCACCATCATATTGCTTTATTTCTCTCTTTCCTGTCCTTTTTATCTACTATTACCAAGATACTCCAGTAATTCCCACTATATTACTCATGTAGGATAATATAGTCACTACCTAGAGAATGCTTACTTTGTACCAGACACTATGCTAAGTGCTATACACTTCTCAAATAGTGGACATTCTTACTTTCCTTTGCCCCAGATGATCTGGGCACATATTCTAGGAGCTCCTATCATTTCAATAAATAATTTTTACACATCTGCTGTGTGCTAAATCCTGAGGTCTTTGCTCTCACGGAGCTTTATAGCCAAAGAGCCAGTCAAGATAATTTGCTAAATATAATTCTTTTTGTTTTTGATTATAAAACTATTTATTGACCACTGTTCACCAGTATTTACAATAACCACTATATAGTTAAGTAACATTCTGACTGTTGCAAAGTTATTGTTTTCCTGGCTTCTGCTGAACCAGTAACCCAAATACTGTCATGATTGAGCCTACATGAAAGGAATGAGTTGGGATAAAGAAAACACATTCAGGTCAATAGTTTAGACTGCAAAAGTTTGTTTACCTGTTTATGCCAGTAGGTCCTAAACTGCCAATATCTCTAGCCATATGATTATGTTTTCATGAGCTAAGTCTTAGATGTTCCATATATCATGACCTTTTAGTCAATATAACACAGGGATTTCATCTTTTTGTAAAGAAATGGCTTACTAGAGGAATCTTTAAGTGTCCATTTAACTAAGTCCTGCTTAGCTAATTAAAACACCAGGATTTGTCTAGTTTTTCTCATCTGGATAGGTTGTTGGTAGTTGCTGTGGATTGAATTATGTCCCCTAAAGTCCATGTATTATACACTTAGCCCCCCACTATGACAGTGTTAAAAGGGTGGGAAATCTTGTTATGGTAATTGAAAGGTGGGGCCTTGAAGATTGTGAGGACTACACTCAAGTGAATGGATTAATCCATTGATAGTTTAATGGCAGTCATGGGCATGGTTCTGAGGGCATTAAAAGGACTAGAAGTGAGGAGTTAGCTCTCTCTTTGCTTCTACCATTTTGCCATGTGATACCATGTGTTGCTGTAGAGTTACCACCAAGAAAAGGCCCTCACCAGATGTGTTCCCTGGACTTTGGACTTCCCAGTCTCTAAAGCTGTAAGCAATAAATATTGTTTCTTTACAATTACCTATTTTCCAGGTATTTTGTTATAACCAACAGAAATGGACTAACACAGCAGTGATAAAATTTTTCCTTTCAGGAATTTTGCAAATAAACTGTTGCATTATGACTATAGATATAGATATGGATTCTGATAATGATCTGCTTTTAAATTATCCAATTTAAATTGTCCAATCAGTTATAGAATCATCTATTTAATTTGAAAAGTTATGGCATCAGGAAAAAATTCAACTTAACTTGAAGTGATTTATTTCTTCAGATGGTGACGTCTCAGAAACATGAGATTACCCATGGCTTTTGT
The DNA here is from genome assembly GCF_000696425.1 of Galeopterus variegatus. NCBI lineage: Eukaryota > Metazoa > Chordata > Mammalia > Dermoptera > Cynocephalidae > Galeopterus > Galeopterus variegatus. The sequence continues at coordinate 187,572 of NW_007728940.1, forward strand.
TTTGGTGAATGTTTAAAAACAAATAAAAAGGGAAATCCATTTACATATGTATTTTATGTACACACACACACACGCACGCATGCACGCACGCACGCTCGCACGCACCAAAACAAATAAACAAAAATACCAGAATGGTCCTTAGGCATATGAGTTAAGACCCAAGTTCTGATTGAGTAACGACTATGGAAATTTCCCCCAACATTTAGAAGAGGTGTTCTCTAATGTAGAGGAAATAATATACCATAGCAACAAATGTTCTTTTCTGAAAAGGAGGCAACTATAGAAACTTTTATTTATTTGTTCTAAGTTACCAGTGCTATTGATGCAAAAGAACCCAACAACTCTCCCAATACTACTTTCTTTTTTTTTTCCTTTTTGTCTTTCTTCGTGTCTGGCAACGGGATCGCAACCCTCGGTGTTGCGCCCGCACCTCGCTCAGCCAGTGAGCGGGAACCGGTCTGTATGTGGGATCCGAACCCTCGGCGGGAGCGCCACCTTGCTCCCAAGCGGCACACTGTAGCAGTGCGCCACCGGGCCGGCCCCAATACTACTTTCAAAATGAACATATCAAACTTGATTTTATTAGAATGTAGTTATTTCTTTACACTAGTAAATCAAAAACCAAGACCCAGATTTTATATATGTATATATTATAAATATATGTGAAAAGC
>NW_007728940.1:188467-189444 GCF_000696425.1 Galeopterus variegatus
TAAATCAAAAACCAAGACCCAGATTTTATATATGTATATATTATAAATATATGTGAAAAGCAGTGCAAACAATTTTTGAGCTTCATCTTCTGGACAAGAATGCCAAGTTAGTCTCTCTGCATAAAAAGCAATCGCAATTTAAGGACACTTCAAATTTGCTTCTTTTGCAGGCACCAAGTCTGCCTCATCTGAAATTTTACATTTCATGAGAAACATCAATTCTCCACTGCTGCCTGTGGCACCAATTATTGCAATGTAGTTTTACTGCAGGCCATTTTCTATTGCAGACTTGAAGAGCTATTAGTTACTGCCTCTGAGCTGCTCCGGGTCACGGGTCTGTGGTGTCTCCAGTTCTGCACGCCTCTCTGCTAAATACAATTCTTGATGAGGAATTCTACTGTTGCTTTTGTACAAACGTTTTTTCCCCCAGGCGACAATATAATTGACAAAGAGCAATATTAGAGAAAAATACAGAAGATGCCACATCATTGACACACGAATAACTCAGCCAGTAAAAGAGCACAGTGAGTTCACTGGGGGATGAACTGGAGTCCAAAGGCTTTCAGGAAAAAGGGGGTGTGTGCTGAGTTGGGTCTTAAAGAATGGATAGTACAGGAACAGGAAGAGAGGGGGAAGGCATGGAGGCTGGGGCAGGGTGAGCAGTAGAGTCCCAGCAAGGATTCTGGGCTCAAACGCAGTTCTGTCATTTGCTTACTTGGTGACCTTAGCAAATCACTTCATCTCTCCAAGCCTGAGTTTCCTCCTCTGGAAACGAATAGCAATAGTGCCTTCCTCAAAAGTTTGTGGCCAATATTAAAGGAGAAAATGGGCTGGCTGATTAGCTCTGTTGGTTAGAGTGTGGTGCTGATAACGACAAGATCCTGGGTTCTATCCTTGTACTGGCCAGCTGCCAAAAAAAAAAGAGATTGGAGTAGTGCCTAAAGCATAATAGAACAATCTAGCTTGGGGGGTGGGGG
>NW_007728940.1:189506-208423 GCF_000696425.1 Galeopterus variegatus
GGGGGAAGCAAAGAATCTATACTAGGATCTTTAAATTTAACTAGTTATTAAAATAATATTTTGGGAACAGCTTACCATTTCTACAAATGTTTTTTTTCTTTCATCAGTCTTGCAGGCAGATATGATTATCACCACTTCCATTTTGCAGAAGGAGAAATCAAGGCTCGAGGAAATTAAATACTTTCCCCAAAGTCTTTAGACCACTTTGCCCATGGAGCTTCTGACTACAAGTTTTTCCATTCCTGCCTTAAAAGTAAAAAACCCAACAGGGATTAAACCCTAAAATGCTTAATAACAAATAGTTTCACCAAAGATTACTTCCTTATAACTTGTTTTCCAAACAAGGGTAGACGTTCACCAATGGCATGCAGTTAGAGCATCTAGTGGGAGGGTCAGGAGTAGGAGATCAACACCAACTTTCTTAGACTTTGTCCACCTTACTATTTAGCTACGGAAAATAATTAGCCAGCTAGACATCAATAAGGAACACTACAGGTCAGGCTTTTCTAATCAGAGCCCAACCCAAAATTCTTCCATGAAGTTCAGCAAGTAGGGAATGAATATTCTAATCCACAGTCTTACCAGAATATTCTAATCCACAGTCTGGTAAGACTGTGGTTGTAGGAGGTCATTGTTGATACTGAATCTCTAGAGCATGCTCTCAGGCTCTTCCCAGACTCTCTATAGCCTCATCCATCCCATCACAAAGCCACGAATGCCCACCCACTCTCTGACACACACAGGACCAGTGCTCTCTGCCCTTCACACTGTCTGCCTTGGTCACCAGCTCAGCTCTTCAAGGACTGGGGTGGCTCCACAGGTGTTCTGGAGATGGTCTCCTCTCCCAGAGTTCTCTCTGGCACAGCTTTTCAGGCAGAGCCCTGCAAAGTGTAAGAAGGAGAGATGGAAAGTAGGAAGGGAGGAAGGAGGGTTAGGAAGAGGCAGAGAGGAGAGAGGGAAGGAGGTGGAGAAAAGGAGATGGAGAGAAATTAGAAACAGGATACTAAAGCAGAGGACAGGAAAGAAGACAGAAATCCCTAATACCAGGGCAGAGAGGTTGTAGCTCCTTAGGATTTGCTATATTCTCACTCTACTCTTTGTGGTCAGATAATGTTTAATTATCTTTCAATCAGGTGTTTCTAGAAACTTTTTACTAAAAAAGCAGGCTACCCAGCACCTGATCATGGAATTGGCCAAGACTGGTGCTGCTGGGTGGAGGGCAGTTTTCATTTTCCACCTCTATTTCCACCCACTTTGCGCATTCAGTGTCTTAACGCTCAGAAAGGAGCCTGCTGTGTGCAACAAAGCTAGAGAGAAAAAGACCACCTCCTTGCAGGAAAATTTCAGAAAGTATAGAATTCCATTAGAAATAAAAACGATGAAAAAAAAAACCCAACTATAATTGTATATATAAGACACTATAAAAACAATGAGGTCTACTGTGGATTGCATATCCCCCCACACCCTGCCACCTCACTGAGACTTGATCCCCTCTGTGACAGTGTTAAGAGGGTGGGAAATCCTATTATGGTAATTGAAAGTTAGGGCCTTGAAGAGGTGATTAGATTGTGAGGACCATGCCCAAGTAAATGGATTCACAAGTTGATGGTTTAATGGTGGTCATGGGTATGGTTTTGAGGGCTTTAAAAGGAGGAGTGAGAAGTTAGCTCTCTCTCTGTTCCAACATTCTGCCATGTGAGACCCTTGCATCTCTGTCACCACCAAAAAGGCCTTCACCAGAAGTGTTTCCTGGACTTTGGACTTACCAGCTTCTGAAACTGTAAGCAATAAAAATTGTTTTTTTATAAATTACCCAGTTTCAGGTATTTCTTTTATAAGCAACAGAAATGGACTAATACAGGGTTCTTGGAAAACACTTGTCATCACCACCCTTTTAAACCTGCTGTTTTAACTGCCCCCAGCAACTCAAATGGCCTGCTGTTGAGGATCAACCCGATCCAAAACTGTGATGTTGAAGAACTGTGTCTTAAAGTGCTTCCCTTTGCATTCTACCCCAGGCCTTTTTTTCTACTTCACAAGTTCTCCCTGAAGGAACTTCCCCTCTGGTGAGAGGACACGAAGACACAGTACTGAGCTCTGCCACAGGCTCAGATGAAGAACATTCTGATATGGGGACAGAACCAGAGAAGCAAGTGTAAGGAATGCTTTGCTCTGCCTGAAGAGTAAGGGAGAGGATTTGGGGAGGTGCCCCCTGAGAAGAACAGTAAGTTCTTGTTCAGGACACACTGACTCTGAGGTATCAGTGGGTCACCTAAGTGGATATGACATGACCTTCAGGTGTTTGCAAAGACAGATTTATGGGTGAGAGGTCAGAGTTAGAGAGAGGGGCAGGATGTCATCTCCATGAAGTGGGAGGTGTGTGATGGGCTGCCAGGTTCATGGGGGGTACCGACTGTGTGACCAGCAGAGCAGAGGATCCCTACGACATGTCCACTGGGCAACTCCTGTGGCTTGAGGACTTCACTTTCCGCAGCCAAGGCAGTTGGGGTTGGCAGGAAGATCTTAAAAGGTCCATTTTGCTCTAAGATTCTATATGATTCTTGTTATAACAGCAAGGTCAAAGGTTTGGATCCCTGTACTGGCCAGTTGCCAAAAAAAAAAAAAAAAAAAGGGCTGGCTGGTTAGCTCAGTTCGTTAGAGCTCAATGTTATTAGAATCTTTGTGATTCTACAACGTAACCTGCTCCACACCCCCAGATAACAGTTACTTCTCTGTTTTCTTTATCTGTTATCTATTTATCTGTTATATTTCTGTTATATTTAGCTATTTATCTGGCCCCAAGGCCAGATGGAATTGAGCAAGAGAGGGGCAGCTGGGCCTCCTCGTACTCCTCCTTGGAACTTTGATTTCTTTAATTATCCCCCAGGAAGCAGGATAATTTCCAGATCTGTTCTCTTTCTTCTTTTTCTTTTTTTGTAAAGATGACCGGTAAGGGGATCTTAACCCTTGACTTGGTGTTATCAGCACCACGCTCAGCCAGTGAGCCACGGGCCGGCCCTTCTGTTCTCTTTCTTTGATGATAATATGGTAATGTAATATATCCACCTAATATTAGCTCAGCCAGTGATAAAAAAGTTGAAAATTTCAGTTCATTGGTTCTCACCCTTTCCTCTAAATATAATTCTCCCATTTTAAATGAACTTTCTGTATTTTCTCCAAAGGTTGTTAAATGACATTTATTAGCACTGCATTAACACTGGCAGACCTGAACTTGGAGCTCAGAAAGGGGTCACCCATGTGGGGAGATTTCAGGAATGCCAGTAAGATCCTGCTGTCCAAAGCTAGCTAGCTAGCTCCTTTCCTTTAGATTAAAGCATAACTTGTGTTTTCTTTATTATTCGTTATTCAGTAAGTATTTAGTAAGTACCTGCTGTGTAGTAGTCCTAGGAAGCACTGTACATTTGAACTGCTGGTGGTGAGTATTTTGGTTGGGGTGTGTGTGTGTTTAAAAGATGACTGGGATCTTAACCCTTGGCTTGGTGTTGTCAGCACCACTCTCAGCCAGTGAGCGAACCGGCCATCCCTATATGGAATCCAAACCCACCGCCTTGGTGTTATTAGCACTGCACTCTCCCGAGTGAGCCACGGGCCGGCCGTGTGTGTGTGTTTTAACTGTATTGCTGGCTGCTGGAGAGGCTTTCTGTCTGTCCATCAGATGGCTGAGGGCATCACAGAGGAGACTGGAACTTTTCTGGAGGTGAGATGGGGTGGAAGGACTTCATGGGTGTGTGACTTGGGCAGTTACACAGGGCCCACTCTCAGCAGGGCCCTGTGCTTTGTTAAATGCTCCGTTGTTGCTGTCTTGAAATTCTTAATACTTTTTGGACAGGAGACTTGCATTTTCACTTTGCACTTGGCCCTGCCAGTTATGTAGCTGCTCCTGGACAGGAGAGAATTTTGAATGTGGGGTAGAAGACAATAGGAATACTCGTAAAAGTTGTACAGGAGTGGGTATAAGGGCACCGACACTACTCTGAGATGTGGGTTTGAGTTCATGAATATTTGTTGGATTGAATTGAAGTGAGGTGAGAAACAGTCCATACTGAGCACTGAGCAAAGCATATCACATGAGTTAACTCAGCCTCACAGGGATTTTTTTAAATGGCCATTTTAGTTATCCAAGTTAGTTCATAAACTAATGCAGTTTCGTTATGGCCAAATAGCCATTCTATTTACAAAATTGTAGGCAATATTTTTTATATAGTTCTCCCCATCCCCCACTCCTGCCGTCCTGTGCAATCTGCTACTGTTTGAAGCTACAGCTTTACATCTGGAAGTTCTCTATCAGGGGAGAAGTGAAAACTTTGTGATTATATCCATTCTTACCATAGGATCCAATACTTGTCTTCATGGGTCTTCACTAAATTGTGTCTTCCTGGAGGAAGGACCATTGTCTGTTTGGGTCACTCCTATTTCCTCAACATCAAAGGCTGTGTCCAGCACAATATTAGACACTTGGTAATTATTTATAGACTCCTACTTCTGGCCAAGATAGCATAACAGGGATCAGATTTACCCTCACACCTTGAACAACTAAAAGTCCTGACAAAGTATATGAAACAACGGTTTTCAGATATTGGACAATGGGTAGTGCAGGATGGTGATCCCTGCAAGATGGGAAACAAGATGGGCCCTACGATTGTCTCAGCTCACCGTCTGAGGAGAGTTTGCAGGCCAGAGCTCAGGGAAGTGGGATAGAGACCAGTGGTTAGACAGAGGTCAGATTTCAGGGAGGCCAAGGTGCCTAGAATTCACAGGGTAAAGTATCGAGGAGAAGAAAGCTGCTCAGAAAGCTGATCAGTACATGCATGTGAGAAAACAATTGAGTTCTGAGAAAAACTACTGGAAAAGAGCAGGCAACAAAACCCTTAGAACTCACACAGGGCTGGGAACCTATTAGCCAAAGACCTTTTAACTCCTGGAGCACTGAGTAAAATTCTCAGAATAGGATTGCCTCTATAGTAGAGCCAAATCAGTCCTAGATTAAAGGCTGTTCTGGACCTGCCTAATAAGCATAAAAGCATGCTTTGATAGATTCAACTAACTTATTCCAAGTAAATTAACTACACCCCAGAATGAAGTCCAAAAATATCTAAAGAAATACAGAAAAATCCAGCACCTGACTACATAAAACTCATATTAACTGTCATCATACTTTAGTTTACCCAACATGCAATAAAGCATAAAATAAGACCCACAAAAAAGGGAAAATAGACAGTCAATAGGAACAAATATAGAAATGACACAGATGATAGAATTAGAACACAAAACCATTACAACAGGTATTTTAACACATAAAAGTGCATTCATGGAGATAGAGGAAGTAATGAGCTTCATGAGGAGAGAAATAGAGGATTTAAAAAGAGGTATGAAATTGAACCTCTGGAGATGAAAAATACAATAGCTGAAGTGAAAAGTATACCTGATGAGATTAAAAGCAGCTTAGACATTGTAGAAGAAAAGATTAGTGAACATAAAGATATAGCAGTGAAAACTATCTAAAAAGAAACACAGAGATTAAAAAGACTGAAAAAAAAAGAACACTGTATTAAAGATCTGTGGAATATCATCAGTGGCCTAGCGTACAAGGGTATTCAAAAAGTTCATGGAAAGATTAGCATTATCTTTTAATTCTATTTTTCCGTGAACTTTTCAATGTACCCTCATACGTATAATTTGAGTCCCAGGAAGAGAGGACAGAGAGGGAAAACAGAAAAAATTTGAAGACACACTATTTTAAAATTATAATGTAAAGTAGCTTTATTTATTTATTTATTTATTTACTTACTTATTTATTTATTTATTTATTTTCGTGTCCAGCAACGGATCACAACCCTCAGTGTTGCGCCCGCACTTTTTTTGTGTCCGGCAACGGATCGCAACCCTCAGTGTTGCGCCCGCACTGGACCGGGATCGGCAACGGGATCGCAACCCCCAGTGCTGCACCCGCACCTCGCTCAGCCAGCGAGCGGGAACCGGTCTGTATGTGGGATCCGAACCCTCGGCGGGAGCACCACCGCGCTCCCAAGCGTCGCACTGTAGCAGTGTGCCACCAGGCCGGCCCATAAAGTAGCTTTTTTTAAACTTGTCTTTGCATACGCTTGTGGAAACAATTTCTGCCAGCAGTGCGTGAGAATTCTAGTTGCTCTAAAAACACATCAGGACTTGGTATTGTCCTTTTTTCCTTTCTTCTTCCCTCCTTCCCTCTCTCCCTTCCCTCCTTCCTTCCTTTCTTTCTTTTAGTTTTAGCCATTTGAATGGATGTGGAGTGGCATCTCATTATAGTTTTAATTTGTCTTTTCCTAATGACTAATGATGTAGAATCTTTTCATATGCTTTTTTTTTCACCATTTGTATATTTTCTTTGATAAAGTGCTATTTGTCTTTTGCCCATTTATTTATCTAGTTGTTTGCTTGTTTTTCTTCACATTGTGTTTTCGAAGTTTTAAAATATATTCTACATACAAGTCTTTCATCAGATTTGTGATTTGCAAATATTTTCTACCTATTTGTGGTGTCTTTTCATTTACTTTATGATGTCTTAAAGACCAGAAGTTCTTAATTTTGATGAAGTCTAATTTATTAATTTTTCTCTCGTGGATTGTGCTTTTTGTGTTACATTTAAGAAATCTTTGCCTAGCCCAAGATAACACAGATTTTCTCCTATTTTTTTTTTCTAGAAGTTTTATAGTTTTGGGCTGTAGATTTAGGTCTATCATCCATTTTGAGTTACTTTTTAAATATGGTACAAGTTATGAATTGAGGGTGGGTTTCTTTTCTTTTTTGCATATGGTTATCCAATTGTTCCAGTGTCATTTCTTGAAAACATTATTCTTTCTACATTGAATTGCTTTCACAACTTTGTAGAAAATCAATTGACCGCACATATATGAGTCTATTTCTGTGCTCTCTTCTGTTCTATTGAACTATGTGTCAATTCTTTCCCTGAGAGCATATTATGGACTGAATCCTCAGCCCCAATGTGATTGTATTAGGAGGTAGGATCTTTGGAAGGCAATTAGGCCATGAGGGTGAAGGACTTCATGAATGGGATTAGTGCCCTTATAAAAGGGACCTGAGAGAGCTCTCTTGCCCTTTTTATGTGTGAGAATACAACAAGAAGATGGCAATCTGCACCCCGGAGGAGGGCCCTAACCAGAATCTAACCAGCTGGCAACTTGATCTTAGACTTTCAGTCTCCAGGACTGTGAAAAATAAACTAAGACATACCAGACTGTTTTAGTTACTGTCCTTTTACAGTAGTCTTTGTCTTAGTCTATTCAGGTTGCTGTAACAAAATATTATAGATTGGGTCACTTAAATAACAAAAATTTACTTTTTCCCAGTTCTGGAGGCTGGATATTAGGAGATTAGGGTGCCACCATGGTTGGGTTCATGTGAGGGCTCTCTTCCTGGCTTGCAAACAGCCACCTTCTAGCTGCAACATCCCATGAGCTTACCTCTGTGCTCACATGTGGGGTGAGGGGAATCTCCTCTTCTTCTTATACAGACACTAACCCCATCATGAGGTCCCAACCCTTATGAACTAATTAACCCTAATTACTTCTTAATGGCCCCATTTCTAAATGCCACCACATTGGAGGTTAGGGCTTCAACATATGAATTTTGGGGAGGATGCAAATATTCGGTCCATAACAGTCTTGAAATCTTTCAACTTTGCTGTTTTTCAAAATTGTGTTGACTATGCTAGTTCCTCTGACTTTCTATATAAATTTGAGACTCAGCTTGTTAAATTTTATTTATTTATTTATTTTAAAAAAGATGACCGGTAAGGGGATCTTAACCCTTGGCTGGTGTTATCAGCACCACATTCTCCCAAGTGAGCCACGGGCCAGCCCTCAGCTTGTTAATTTTTTCAAAAAATGCTGCTGGGATTTTGATTAGCATTTATTTATTTATTTATTTTTGCAGTTGGCCTGTATGGGAATCTGAACCATTGGCCTTGTTCTTATCAACACCATGCTCTAACCAAATGAGCTAACCTGCCAGCCCAATTGAGATTGATTTAAATCTGTAGATCAGTTTGGGAAGAATTGACATTTCAACAACATGGAGTCTTCCAATTCATAAACATGGTATATGTGTCCACTTATTTGTGTTCTTTAATTTCTTTCACCAAAATTTTATAGTTTTCAGCATCCAGATTCTACATCTTTTCTTACATTTAAACCTAATTATTTCATGGTTTTTTGGTGCTCTGGCAGATGGTATTGTTTTTTTAAATTTCAGTTTTCAATTATTCATTGCTAGAATACAGAAATACCATTGAATTTTGTTATTGACCTTGAATACTGTTACCTAGCTAATTCACTTATTAATTCTGGTAGTTTATTTATTTTTTTTAGTAGATCTTTTGAGATTTTTTACATAAGAAAACATGTTGTCTGTGAACAGAGAAAATTTCATTTCTTCCTTCCAATCTGTATGTCTTTTAGGTATTTTCTTACCTTATTGCATTTGCTATGACCTGCAGTATGATGTTGAAAGAGAGTGGTGAATGCAGACATTTTTGTTCCTGATCTTAGGGAGCAAACATCTGGTTTTTCACTATTAAAAATGATGTTAGCTGAAGGTTTATTGTTGATATCCCTTATGAGGTTGAAGAAAATGCCTTCTATTCTTAGTTTGCTAAAAGTTTTTATTTTAAATAAATGTAGAGCTTTGTTAATTATTTTTTCTGAATATATGGGGATAATAATATGGTTTTTCTTCTTTAGTCTGTTGATTGCATTGATTTTCAAATGTTGGACAGCCTTTCATTCCGAGGATAAATTTCACTTGGTCATGATATACTTTTTATATCTTTCTGGATTTGATTTTCTAGTATTTTGTTGAGGATTTTTTTTCATATATGTCCATGTGGTATGTTGATCTATAGCTTTCTTTCTTTTTTTCTTTCTTTCTTTTTTGGTTTTGAACCTTTAATGAGAAAGAAAAAATATACTATCAAACTCAGGATCACTGTATGTTTGGTGTGTCATTGGGTCAAGGGTTGGGGGCACACATAGAAGAACTAGTAAACAGGATATACATAAACAATGAAATGCATGGTCACAAAATGAAACCATGGTGTGGTTAAGTCTTGGTTTCCTCATCATTCAGCAGCATGTTGGGGATCCCATGGCTGATGGGGAACAGACATCCAGATTCTGGGCATTGCAGGGTGCCTTTCAACACATCCACCTCCAGCAGTGCATGGTACATCTTCCTCAGAAATTTCTCAGCATGTTCATACTGTTGAATCGGTCCTTTGGACACCTCAACCAGGTCCAGAAGTGCCATCCACTCCCCCTTGGGTATTATATGTGTCACAAAGTTGGAGATTGAATGCCACAGGGTTGATGTGAACCTTGGTGGCCCGGAGGTGCAGAGGGAAGCCATGGGGCTCCACCCCCGACACATGAGAGCTCAGCAGGTTGTGTGTGAGCAGTGTCATATCACTACCTCTGTAGCTTTCTTTTCTTGTGTCTTACTGTCTGGTTTTTGTATCAGACCTCCTAAATGGGTCATCAGTGTTCCCTCCTCTTCAATATTCTGGAAGCGTTTATGAAAATTGATGTTATTTCTTTCTTCACTATCTGGTAGAATTTGAATATTTGAAGACATCTGGATATGGACTTTTCTTTGTTGTAAGTTTTTAAAGTATAAATTCAGTAAGTAAGTATACATTCAATTTACAAATAGACATAGGTCTATTTTAGGTATGTCTTTCATCTTAAGTGAGCTTTGGCAATTTTGTTGTTTCATGGAATTTGTTTCATCTCAGTTGTTGAATTTATGGAAATAAAGTTGTTTTTACTATTTCCTTATTATCTTTTAATGTATTGAGGAGATGTAGTGGTGTCCCCTCTTTTATTCCTGATAGTTGTAATTTGTTTCTTCTTAATCATTCTAGTTAAAGGCTTATCAATTTTATTGATATTTTTAAAGAATCAGCTTTTCATCTTGTAGAGGATATTTATAAGCAAAAAAATCAGCTTTTCTTTTTTTATTACATTGCTAGATTTAATAAAAACATTGTATTAGAAAGAGAGCTGTTAAACAGCATTATGGCATGCTTATGGATATTTTCCTTTTGGATTTGGCAGGTCATGCAAATTTTATGTTGGTCATAAACAAGACAAATTTAAGTAATAAAATTCAACAAAGAAAACATTTAAGATAGACTTTAAAACCAAATTTCAATTGACAATCAAAATTATCTTCTTCCCTTAATGCTGTGGGTTTGAAATTATCCTGCACCAATAGTTGTTGCCAATAATAAGCAAGATGGCTAGCTAAAGTTAAATGTGAAGTTCACAGATGTGGAAAGGTTTTCTTTGGTGAGAAGACTGTAGTCCACATTGGGAATTGGAAATAAAAACAACAATTAAATCAAGTCCATTTTCAAAATCCAATTACATAAAAAAAGACATTTTAATTTCAACAGTATTCTATTCTGCCAACTGAGTCACAAGCTGATTCACTGAAAATGAATTTTGAAATAATGCAGAAATAAGATTGCAGATAACCTTTACTCCAAAAAGAATATCAGCTTATCACCCTTTCATAAGAAACAGTACTGGTTATCTCAAGAACTGTAAAAAAACAGGTATCATCATGTTACAGTCTTTATAATAAAGCAATTTAGATAAACTTCTAGAATATAGAATAAAAATTTGTATTAGAAAATGAAAAAAGCCATATTATTTTGACTTGGGTATAACATAATGCATTATCAAAATTATAAGTCTATAATACCCAATCAAAAAAACAGAGCAAACACAATATATGTTGCAAAGGCAATTAACAGGAAGATAATAGATGTGGTAACCATAATCTCTGTATTTATTTATTTATTTGTTGAATCATAATTGATTATACATATTTCGTGGGTTCAACATTGACGTATGTTGTTCAAATCAATATTATTAGCATATATGTTATTACAAATTGTGCTTATTCTTTATGCCCCGTATCCAATCTCTCCCCATCCCCCTCTCCCTCTCCCTCCCCCTTCTGATAACCCTAGATTTTTTCTCTCCTTCTGAAAGAGTAACAGTTACTCTGTTGATTTGTTGCCTAGGTGATCTATCCAATGCTGGGAGAGGTGTGTTGAGGTCCCCCACTATTATTGTAGAGCAGATGCTTCTTCTATCACTCTGGAATGGGCTTTGTGGAGAGAGACATCCTCTTCTTTTCTGCTGATGACTCTCCTTGTGTCAATGCACTCAATTGACTGGCAGGCCCTCTGCACAGTGATTGTGGTGTCTAGCTGCTTTTGCTGCAGCTGTGACTATTGTCATGGTTGTGGTGGGCCACCCACATGGAAGTGGTATTATTGGCGTGCTTCTTGCCTGGTTGCAGGAGGAGGGTTTGGTCCCCGGCTCCATCTATTTTTACATTCTAAGTTGCTGTTGTGGAGCAGTTGGGTGGGAGGGCGAGAGGGGAAGGGGGAAGGAAATAAGGTGGGAGAAGGAGGAAGGAGGGAGGGCATGGTTGAGGCCCATGGCACCTCCCTCCTTCCTGCAGGGGAGACCAGAGGGCTTCCAGTGGTTGCTTGGTCATTGCTGGGCTGAATGCAGATGTCAGGGGTTGTGGCCAAAGCCCTTGGTCCCCCACTGCCCTGGCTTGGGAGCTTGGAGTGTTTCCTGCGGCAGCTCAGTGGTCATTACTGGGCTGGTTGTGGGTGTCAGGGGGCATGGCCTCCCTGGCTTGGGGGCCTAGGAGGCTTCCAGTCCTTCTAAGTTTTATAGGTGTTCTTTGGTGAAGTAAGACCTTTTCATAGTTACTATCAAACTTTGTCTCTGGTCTGTGGATATTTTGTTTTTTCTTTCAGTTCTGTGTTGGATTATTAGCTGCCCACACCACTTAAACTCTGCACCAGAACTAATTTGTTGTCCTTTGCTTACTTCTAAAATGGGGGAACTTCATGTGGGGACCAGCACTTGAGTCCTGTGGTTGAGCTAAATTGCTGCTTTGTTGCTGATTTCCTGGAGAAGGCTTTTTGTGAAGCTCAGGTTTTATGTGTAGAAACTCTGGTCTGGACCTGAGTCTTGTCAGTAAACTGTTCCCCCTGAAGTTCTATATTCCTGACCAGTCTCCACTGAGTGGTCCTGCACTGATTGGGGGGCAGATCAGCTGTCCATGCTGTGCCCTAATGTTCCCCAGTGGGCTTGTCTCCCCCACCACCTGTACTCCAAAAACTTCCCATGGGACAGGCCATATGCCAGTCGCTTGTGACGACTCACTGGCTTCTCAGCGGCAAATTTTTTCAGTTGCTCTGGCTTCTCACAACTATGCGGGTACATGGGAACCCTGTTAGTGGTCCTGCTGGCCTGAGGGCCATCACAGCTCTCTTCTCCCCTGCAACTTCATAGGAAGGGTACAGCTGTGGCTTTTGCCAACTCTTGCTCTGTGTGCTCAGCAGCTCCAGCCTTGAAGTGGCCAGGATTCAAAATGGTAGGAGTGATCCTTTCTTTCTCTCATTGTGGCTTCTCCTGCCTTCATGAACTCTATAGGTCTGTCCTCCTTTTCCCCTGAGCCCCAGCTTGGCTGTAGTTGCTTCTTAATAGTTGTAAATTGGTTGATATGGGGGAGAAAGTAATGCTGGTAATCGCCTCTTTTGCCATCTTGACCAGAAGCCAGAATCAGCTTTTCATTTCATTGATTTTCTTTATTGTTTTTCTGTTCTCCCTTTCTTGATTTCTCTTCTTAATGATTTCCTTCAGCCTGTGTTGGGTTTAATTTGCTCTTCTATTTCCAGTTTCTTGAAGTAGAAGTTCAGATGATTGATTTTAGATATTTTTTTCTTTTCTAACATAAGTGTTACTTGAATTGCATAACACAGATTTTGACATGTGTTCATTTCCATTCTATTAAAATATTTTCTAATTTACCTTATGACTTCTTTGACTCATGGATTATTTACAACTGTCTTGCATAATTTCCAAATATTTTGAGACTCTCAAGATGTCTTTTTGTTAATGATTCCTAGTTTAATTCCATTATTGTATTAGAACATATTTTGTATTATTTCAATTCTTTTAAATGTGCAAAGATTTGTTTTATGGCCCAGAATATTGTCTACTTTGGTGAATGTTTTGTGTGCACTTAAAGTTAATGTATGTTCTGCTCTTGTTGGGTGAAATATTCTAAAAGTGTCAATTGGGTCAAGTAGATTGCTAGTGATGTTTAGGTCTTCTATTTCCTCATGTATTTCTGTTTACTTACTCATTCTATCAATTACTGAGAAAAGAGTGTTAAACTCTCCAGTCATAATTGTGGACATGTCCATTTCTCCCTTAAATTTTATTGGTTTTTGCCTTATAGTCTTTGAAGCTATATTGTTTAGTCTGCACTCATTTAGGATTGTCATGTATTCTTGGTGAATTCACTCTTTTCCATTAATGTAATGCTCTTCTTTATCTCTGTTAATCTTTGCTCTGAAGCCTCCTTTTTCTGATATTAATATAGCTTTTTAATCCAGCTTTTAAAAATTGATGTTATCATATTATATTTTTCCATTATTTTACTTTTATTCTATGTTTTTATATTTAGAGTTGGCTTTTATATTTAAAGTAGGCTTTTCTATTAAAGTAGGTTTCTTATAGACAGTGTATAGTCGGATCTTCCTTTTTTTTTAATACAAACTGGCAAACTATTTTTTTCCGTGGGTTTAGACTATTTATATTTAATTATTAACATGATTAGATTAAAATCTACCATTTTGCTAGGTGTTTTCTTTTTGTTCCTTTTGGTTTTTGTTTCTTTATTTTTGCCTTCTTTTGGATTGAGTATTTTTTATTATTTCAGTTTATCTCCACTATTGGCTTATTATTTGTGCTTGTGTAAATTTTTCTTTTTTCATGTTTGCCCTAGGGTTTGTAATACACATCATTAATTAATCAGATTATATGTTCAAGTAATATTATACAACTTCATAGTAGTATAAAGACACAATAGCACTACCAATTCCTTTCTTCCATTCATTGCACTATATATTTTATTGTTACATATGCTATAAACACATTATACATTTATGCTATTTTTGCTTTAGAAAGTCATCTTTTAGAGCAGTTAAAGTTTTTTAAAGTGAATTTTATGTTTACTTTCTTTGATACCACTTCCAGCACTCCTCATTTCTTGTGTAGATACAAGTTTCTTTCTGGTATCATATTCTTTCCACTTCGAACGCTCCTTTTACTATTTCTTCTTGTGTAGATTTTACTGGTAATAAATACGCTCTGTTTTTGTCTGAAAAAAGTCTTATTTTTCTTTCACTTTTGAAAGCTATCTGTGCTGGAAAAAGAATTCTGGATTGACAGATTTTTTTCCCCCTGAATTTTGTTTTTAGAATTATTCTTTTACCTTGTCTTCTTTTGCATAATTTCTTCATGAAGTCTGCTACAATTCTGTTATTCCTCTGTATGTGATATGTTTTCTTTCTCTTTAGTTGACTTCAAGATTTACTCTTTTCCTTGTCTTCTTTTGCATAATTTCTTCATGAAGTCTGCTACAATTCTGTTTGTTATTCCTCTGTATGTGATATGTTTTCTTTCTCTTTAGTTGACTTCAAGATTTACTCTTTATCTTTCTTTTTTAGCAGTCTAAATATTATGTGTCTAGGGGTATGTGTGTGTGTGTGTCCTGGTATTTATTTTGCTTTGTGGTCTTTGAACTTCTTGGATATGTGGTTTGGCATCTTTTATCAATTTTGGAAAGTTCTCAGCCATTATCTCTTCAAATATTTCTTCTCTCCCTCTCTCTCTTTCTCCCCTTTTTCTGGGATTCCAATCATGTGTATGTTAGATCATTTGATATTTGTTAGATCATGTGTTTTCTTTAGCTCTTGGATGCTCCATTCTGCTTTCTCTCCTCTTGCCCCCTTCTCACCCCCCTTTTTACTTTGTGTTTCATTTTGGGTAACTTCTGTTGATTTATCTTCAAGATCACTGATTCTTTGGTTGACTTGAGTCTACCAATGAGACTTTAGAGACATTCTTCACATCTATTACCATGTTTTTCATTTTTAGCACTTCCAGTTGATTCTTTCTTGTAGTTTTCTTCTCTCTTGACAGTCCTCATCTCTTTATGCATGTTGTCCTCCTTTTCCACTAGAGCTTTTAACGTGTTAATCATTCTTCTTCTTCTTTTTTTTTTTCTTTTTTGTGACCGGCTGCACCACGCTCAGCCAGTGAGTGCACTGGCCATCCCCATATAGGATCTGAACCTGCAGCAGGAGCGCTTCTGTGCTCCCAGCGCTGCACTCTCCTGAGTGCGCCATGGGGTTGGCCCCTAAAGTAGGTTTTTTTTTTTTTTGTGCATGACCGGTAAGGGGATCGCAACCCTTGGCTTGGTGTCGTCCGCACCGCGCTCAGCCAGTGAGCGCACCGGCCATCCCCATGTAGGATCTGAACCCGTGGTGGGTGTGCCGCTGCGTGTACGCCGCTGCGCACCCAAGTGCCGCACTCTCCCGAGTGCGCCATGGGGCCGGCCCTAATCATAATTATTCTAAATTCCAACATATAATAGTCACAACATCTCGATTATAGCTGATTCTGATTCTGGTGTTGCATTATCTTGTCAGGGTATGATTTTTCTTGGTTCTTTATTTATAAATAACTTTTGGGTTGAAACCAGACATCTTGTGTAGAACAGTAGAGACTAGGGCAGATGGTTTTTATGCCTGGAAATGGGCATGTATTTTCTATAGCTAAACCTTTAGTGTTTGGGGTTCAGTCAATTCAGTCAGGAGTTGAGCTGGATTTGTTGAAGTGGGTCTGAGGATTTTTCTTTTCTTTTCTTTTTTCTTTTTTGGCAGCTGCCAGTATGGGGATCCAAACCCTTGACCTTGGTGTTATAACACCGTGCTCTAACCAACTGAGCGAACCGTTCAGCCCCTCTGAGGCTTTTTCTTGATAACTGTTTGACCTTCAGCTTTAAGGTTTCCCTTTGCACCTATGTCTTAGAGAAGGTCTTTCTCCACATATTTACCCCCATCTTGTAGAAGTCGATGTCTGTTATTTTCTACTCAATGCTTGCTATCCTGGTGTGAGGAAGGGGAGTGCTCTTTGTTTTTCAGGTTCACCCTCAATCTTGCACAGGTGCTGTGTCCCTGGGTCTTGACAGTGGGGCATTATCAGTGATCCTCCCTCCTGCAGCAATCAGGGATCTCTAATGACCTGGACCCATTGTAGTTTTCTGCCTCTCTTTTTAGAGATAAATATTTTTTTTCCTGTTCACTTCCCCTAGAAATGAGTTTTCATTTGTGGCCTGAGAATGGCAACATTTTCTTTCCCTTCCCCAGTGACCAAAGACTTTACAGTAGGGGAGGTAGCTGAGAAAAATCCAGGTAGAGTTTTGTGTCTTTCCTACAGTGGCAGCTGCTCACCTTCCCCAGGCCTCATCATAGGAGAAGGTAATTTCTCCTATCTTGCCCATACTCTTTCTAGTGAGCACTTGGTGAGATCTGTGAAGGAGAGCCTTTTACTAGGTATGCCTTTCCCTTGTGTTGTGGTTCCCAGGCTTTTTGTGTTCTTATACTGTCCAATACTTGGCTTTTAGCAGTTTGTTAATTTTTTTTGGATGAACCCTCTTTACCAGGTTCAGAATTTTGTTCACTTATCCCATTTTCTTGAAAAGATTAACCATAGTTATTTTGTTTTGGCAGCTGGCCAGTACAGGGATCTGAACTCTTGACCTTGGTGTTATAACACTATGCTCTAATCAACTGAGTTAACCATAGCAATAGTTATATGTTGAAGTCCCTGTCTGATAACTTTAATATCTGAGTCACTTATGGGTTTGTTTCTATTGTCTGTTTGTTTCTCTTGGTGTTTGGTCATTTGATCCTATTTTTTTAGTAATACTTTATAATTTTTTATAGGTGCTGGACAGTGTAGTTGAAAATTTGCAGATGCTCTGGATGATGTTTTATATCTTTGAAGAGAGTTAGCATTTCTTTTGTCAGGCAGTGAATTAGTCCATTTTGTGTTGCTATAACAAAATACATGGAACTGGGTTTTTTATAACGAAAAACAAAATTTATTGCTTATACTTTCTGAGGCTGGGAAGTCCAAAGTCCATCTGGTGGTGGCAACAGTGACCCACAGGCCTCACATTGTGAGATAATGGAAGCAGAGAGAGGAGAGAGGAGAGAGGAGAGAGGGGAGAGAGAGAGAGAGAGGAAGACAGACTCTCCTCTTCTTTTAAAGCCCTCAGAATGACACCCCTGACCACCATTTTTAATCCATTCACTACTGCACAGTCCTACAATCCAATCACCTCTTCAAGTTTCCACCTTTCAATTTCCATAATAGGATTTCCCACCCTCTTAACAGTCACAGTGGGGACTAAGCTTCTAATAAATAAGTCTTAGGGGACACAAGTCAAGCTTCAGTGAGTTTTGGGGGGACATAATTCAATCCACTATAGGCAGATAGGGTAGAAATGGATTAAATTGAACTTGCTAAGGCTTTGTTTGAGGCTTGACTGTGTTGGTTATTTCAGCTTTGCTTTCCCCCTATGGCATAGGTTTAATTCCCTTTAATTCTTATTATGGTCCTGTTAGGGTCTCAGTAGAAGCCTGAGATATTTATCAAAGTCCAAGTCCTCAGTAGGGCTTGAAACTAATTTATCTCTCCAGCACTACACAATTGCTGAAATCTCTGCTTAGGTCTTTAGCATTCCAGCTACCGTTTTGTGTGTGCATGTGTGTGTGTGTTTGTTTTCTGCTGAGTTTCATGGCATTTCCTTCTGAACATCTATAGCTTATAACCTTATGAGTTGGTCAATGACTTGGAAATTTGGTTTCAGGTTTTGGGGATCCTCCTTCTTTTCTTTTTATGATTTCTCCACTCAAATTGCAGCCATTTTGACTGCCCCAGACTCCATCTTCTGTCTCTTCAACCTTTAAGACGATTAGAGTATTATTTCTTACATTTTGATTTGCAAAATAGAATGCCCTTGAAAAAGACCTAGGATGAATGTTTAGCTCAACTCTTGTGCTTCCCTTCTCTCAAGGATCATATATCTCAAGTCCTGCCTCCACTGGTTGCTCTGCAAGGCCTTCAAAGTGTTGTTTTACATATTTTTTCTAGCCTCTTGAGTTGTTTTCAGTCAGGAGAGTTAGTCAAATACCAGCTACTCTATTAAGACCAAAATTGGAAGTCCCTATATCCTCTCTAGTTCTGCCTGTTTCTACCAGCAATTAAAGACGAGGAAGGATAGCATAAACAGCAAGAAGGATAAAATCATCTATTATTTATTCCCTGGTTATTTCTCATATGGGTTTATAGCAGGCCACCTAGTTTTCCAGGAGTAACCTTTTGGCTTTAGGACAATTACAAGGCCCAGTTTCCATGGAAATGACCAGAGCTAGCCTCTCATCCTGGCTCTGCCCTAAATAACTGTGTGACTTTAGACAAATTGTATATCTTCTTTGAGTCTATTTTTATTTGTACCTAATATAGGATTAGTAGCTGACTTGTTTACCTCACAGGAATGTTGTGAGGATGAATAGTGAAAGTACAGGAAAATCTTTTGAAAGACTATAAAATGCTGCAGAAACAGAGACATCCCTAACTTACCTTTAACCCCATAGCCCAGAAATAGCTCAGGACTTGGAATGAGGGCCTCAGGATATGGAATTGGCTGAGCCACTAATTAGCTGTTGATTCTAGGTAAATCACTTTGTTCTTCCTGATCTGTACTGTGAGAGAGTTCATCAATAAAACTGTAACTGATAAGACAAAAAACAGACAATGGAGCCAAAGTCAGTTAATTGAGGGGAGGTACCCACCAGGTTAATTCTCTTCCTCTTGGCAATTGGGTAATGTCAATATCTTCATTTAAACGAAACCTGGATCCTTTGGGAAAGTGAGAAGAGTGCTGTG
>NW_007728940.1:209484-217635 GCF_000696425.1 Galeopterus variegatus
TTTACTTAACTATCATAATAATCTTATGAGATAGCATTAGGCAGGGCAGGAAAGACAGAAGGGGCCCAGCCAGGTGAAGGGAGTTGCTCTAGTCCTAAAATACAATACACATTTACTCAGCGAGGGATTGTGTTTGTGTGCACAGAACTGGGGAAGTAGAAACGTGTGTCCTTATTTTGGAGATTGGATTAATCATCTACACATCAAAAAATCTAGGCTAGAATCCTGTGGTGGTGGTGGTGGTGGTGGTGTTCACATTTATTTTATAAACATTTATTGATCGCTGAATATTGTGGCAGGCCTTGATCCTGGGGATACAGTGTTGAGCAAGATAGTGCTTGAGGAGATCATAGTTTTGTAGGGAGAGTTCTGTAAAAACCTGGTATAGCAGGAGCGCAGAGGAGAGGTCCTAAGTCTATTGAAGGGGGTGGCCTGGCAACAGAGACTTGAAGGAGGTGTAGGAGTTTGCTAGGTAGATAAGTAAGGGCAAGATATCAGAAGCAGAAGGAACAGCATCCACAAAGTTGCACAGGCACAAGGGTACGTTGGGTGTTTAGGGAACAACACACAGCTAAGTATTGCTGGAGGGTAGGAGTAGGCAGAAACAAGGTCACTTTGAACAATGTTGAACTATTATCTTCCCTCCTTTTATTCAGCCTCTCCATGCCTGATCAGCCGCCAGATCCTATGGATTTGTTTCCTTCTGTGCACTCTTCTACTTTAGTTAAAGCCTCACCATGTCTAACCTGGACTATTGCTTTTGTTTCTTGTCTGCACTCCCTGTCCCCAGTGTGCACCTTTCCAATCCTTCTGCCTCCCCATTTTGTTCAGGATAAGCTCAAACTTTTTAGCCCAGCTTACAGAGCCCACCTCTATCTAGTACTTGACTGCATCTCTAGACTTCTTTCTTTTTTCTTTTTTTTTGTCTTTTTTTTCATGTCCAGCAACGGACCGCAACCCTCAGTGTTGCCCCCGTACCGGACCGGGGAACGGCAACGGGATTGCAACCCTCGGTGTTGCTCCCGCGCCTCGCTCAGCCAGTGAGCAGGAACCGGTCTGTATGTGGGATCCGAACCCTCGGGCGGGAGCGCCGCTGCGCTTCCCAAGCGGCGCACTATCCAGTGCGCCACCGGGTCGGCCCTCTAGACTTATTTCTTGAAGACCACCCCCATCCCACTCACATTTCCCCCTTCCATTCTTTAACTAATTNTTATTTCTTGAAGACCACCCCCATCCCACTCACATTTCCCCCTTCCATTCTTTAACTAATTTCTTACTTTATTTTGTCCTTCTTTAGTTAATTTCTCAACAATTTCCCTCTGTTCTTTAATTTTTCCAGCCTCCTTTCACTTGTCAGGGGAGATCACACCTCTGTGCCTCTGTTGGTGCTTTTCCCTCCACTGGAACACGTCCCTCTTGTCCACTGGTAATCCCCTACTTATCTTTCAAGACTCCAGACTCAGGACAAGTGTTAGCAGCTCTGGGAAGCGTTTCTGGATACATCTGTCTTTTCTCACTAATTTGTAAGTTTCTTGATGGTAGAGATGTTGTCTCATTCATTTTTGTGTCCTCAGCACCCAAAATTGTGCCTGGGTGATAGTGGATACTCAATATATATTTGTAGAATGGATTAATAAAAGAATGCCTAGCAGTCATTTGGCATTGAGTCATGTACAGTCCTGCTTTCTATTTTTTCTAGGAAATGTCTTTCCAGTACAAAATCATGGTAAGTTTTCTGGGTGTAGAGACTTTATTTTTCTTTTACATGCTATCTAGTGACTTGTCCAGTGGTGGCAATGCTTCCACTGAGGTGCCTGTTAGAAGTTCCTGCAGAATTCTTAGGCTGCAAAATCATCTTAAAAACATATATATATATATTTAAATTTTTATTGAATCAAAATTGATTATACATATTTTTGGGGTTCAACATGAGATATGTTGACCAAATCAATATTACTAGCACATATATTGTTACAAATTGTAATTATTCTTTATGCCCCTTGTCCAGTCCCTCCCCATCCCTCTTTCCCTCCCTCCTCCCCCTTTAATCACCCTAGATTTCTTCTCTCTCTCTGAAAGAATAATGGTTACTCTGTTGATTTGCTGCCCAAATGATCTGTCCAATGCTGAGAGATCTGATCAGGCCCCCCAATTCTATCATGTAGCAAATGTCTCTTCTGTCACTCTAAAATGGGTTTTGTGGAGAGAGACATCCTCTTCTTTTCTTTGTCTCTGCTGGTGACTCTTCTTGTGTCAGTGCACTCCTCCAGTAGCTGGCAGACCATCTGCGTGGTGGTTGTGGCGTCTAGCCACCTTCGCGGCAGCCATGGATATCATGGTGGCTGTGGTGGGCCACCCACATAGAGGAGATGATCTTGGCATGCTCCTTGGTGCTGGCAGTGTGCCTGGTTGTGGGGAGTGTCCAATCCTTGGCTCCATACCCTGAGTCCCTGGGTGGGCACCAAGGGGCTGACGTGGTGAGCCTGGTTGCAGAAAGGGGGTCCAGTCCCCCTCTCCATGCCCTGGGTCCCCAGTGGGCCCCGAGGCACTGGCAAGATGTGCCTGGTTGTGGGAGGGGAAAAACATATAAGTATTTAACTTGAGAGTTGAACTCCTCCTCTGAAGTGAGGTCAGACACAGAGAAGGAGGGCCCTAGACACCACCCATCTGGCCCTTGAAGCTGCATATTTCTTTCAATCATTCACTGAGGAGCCACAAGGAATCCACAAGCTGGGGTAAGCAAGGTGTTGGGGGAGGGCAGGAGCCCAATTTGCCAAATTTCTTAATGAACCATGTTTAGACAAAATTCAGGTAGCTCTGTGCTTATACAGGAAGACCTGTTGCATGTGTTTAATGAAATTATATTTTAAATGCTTGAAGCAATTACATTTTTAAAAGAATTTCTTAATGAACCATGTTTAGACAAAATTCAGGTAGCTCTGTGCTTATACAGGAAGACCCTGTTGCATGTGTTTAATGAAATTATATTTTAAATGCTTGAAGCAATTACATTTTTAAAAGCAATTCCATAGTGAAGAAAATTTTCTGCAAAGTAAAGAAACATCTCAGAATGAACCTAAATTGTAAATGTGAATGTTTGCTTAAGTTTCTTGATTCTCTCAGTTTGTTTAGAAAACTTTCTTCACTTGGGAACGTTAACATTCATACTGATTACTCTAAATGTAGGTTTCCTTTATTTAACTGATGAGGAGCTCTTTCTGATGATCCAAAAAAATTCTTATGCTACGTTATAGTCAAAAACTTGAAGGTCTGTTAATCTTTGTTTTTTCAGCAATATTTTGGGGTCTTCCCAGCTTTCTTCCTCCCTGTTCCCTTCTTACTCAGTACAGCTCACTGGAGCCTCCCCCAGGCTAAAAGGAGTAGTTATCTTATGATCCTTCCTTTGAGGGACCAAACAGGGTCCTTTTCAGCCCAGGTCCTGGGGCCCTGGGTTGCCCACTGATCCATTTCAATTTCCCCTGCCTTTCATTTCTCATCTCCCATTTTATTGCCCCTTCCTTAGCTATTTACAATACAAAACAGAATTCCATATGTCATTAATTATATTAAAATTACGCATCTAATCTTCCTAATTCTCAATTCCTAAAGAAATCTACTAACCTCTAAAGACTTCTAGTAACTCATCCTAAAAATTCTCCCCAGCCCCACATGACAGAATGACCAATCTTTCAGCCTTGGCCCTGAATTTGTTTTTCAGTTGAGGAGAACGGGAGATGGAGAAGGCAAATGGAAGAGTGTCCATTTCTCTATCCACAGTGGACACTGGCGTAGACAACCCGGGGCTGGAGCTCACGGTAATTCACCAATTTAGTTTCTGCATAGCCTTGGGGGCTGTCGCATGGCCTCCTGTAAGGTCTTGGGCTGCTCTCAATCTCCAATTCCTCTGGTAGGGCTCTGTGATTGACCCCAACTCTACCTGTGCTTGCAGGAAGGAGGAGTAGAGCCCGAGGGAACCAGGACTGAAGTGCAAGAACACAGCCCCGCAGATGGGCTGGGGCCTCACAGTCACCAGAGGTACAAGTGTCCTGGAATCCAATTCAGTTAGGATCTTATGGCCCAGGGCAGCTGCATAAGAAGAGGTCAAACCTACCCATTCTCAGGGAGCTTGTGGTCTTAATGTGGAAATAAGACTCACAACCACCCACTTTACCACATGCACATATATGTATCTTATATAATTAATTTTTACATTAACCTGTGCCATAAACAACAGAAGTCAGCGATATCAGTGTTGGCTGGACTGAAAACAAAAATAACAGCAACATTATGATAATAATGGCTAACATTTATTGAGTACAGTCAAAATTCCTCTGTATCCATGGGTTTCACAGCCATGAATTCAGTCAACTGTGAACCAAAAATACTCAGAAAAAAATAATGCAAATAAAAATGTACAGTATAACAACTATTTACATAGTATTTACATTGTAGTAGGTATTATAAGTCATCTAGAGATGATTTAAAGTATACGGGAAGATGTGCATAGGTTATACGCAAATACTGGGCCATTTTATATCAGGGACTTGAGCATCTGTGGATTTTGGTGTCTGAGGGGAGCCCTGGAACTAATCTCCCACAGAAACCAAGAGATGACTGTACTTACTATTTTGCAGACTGCTTTATGTAATAAATTTATTTAATTTTTACACAGATGGGTACTCATTTAATCCTTTTCTTCGAATTAGAAAATTGAGGCTTAGAAATTTACTTACCTATATCACTTTTTTTTAAAAAAGAAGCTCTTCTGGAATACTCAGATTTGGGGTAGCAAAAAAGGGAATCCAGGTAATAAAAGACACAGAAGTGTCTCAAAAATAAAAGTACAGCCCACAATGTTATGTGGACAGGGGTCAAGGAAGGAGTGAGAAAAATCTTTGAATTTGATCATGGATCATGTCCCAGAAGTAATGTCAAAGAAAGTTGTTTGAGTAAACTAGGTCTGGCAGAAGCCATGTTTCATGGTGTGCAAAAGGGCCTGGGTATTTATAAAGGAGTGCTGAAGTCAGACATTGAGAGGCTGAGAGAGGATACTGGATAGCTTCTAAAAGGAATATATGGCTATGATCTAGAGCAGCTCCCAAACCAAAGGTTATTTTTGTTTGTTTTCTTCCCTTTATTTTTAAGAATTAACTCCGTGACTTTGTAACTGAGCAGTAAAGATCTAATTGATTTTGGTTGCCTGTTGTGTAGAGAACCAATCTGTGAGACAAAAGTAGTGCTAGGAAGAAGGATTTTATTATGGTTGGAAGAACAGGAGAACAGTATCAGCCTGCCTCCTCAACTGACTAAAGTTTAGGGGTTTAAAGGGAGGGAAGAAATGCAGGTGCATGCATGAAGGTAGTGGGGGGAGGGGTGTCAGGGGATTAGCAGGTGGGTTGAGTCAGATGTCAGGGTTCCATGAGGGACAGGGTCTCTGGCGTCATGGAGTCTGTGGTCTGTGGTCTGAAGAGGGAAAAACTCAAAGATGGTAATCTCAGCAAAGCATCACCTGAATGTTCAAGTACTTGACTTGGACCCTTGACTAATGTGCATGTATAACACAATCTTCTTTAAGCAAGAGCATAGGTTAATAATCAGCATGGCCTCTCTTTGGAGTGCCATTGGTTGCAAAGGTTGATTAGGAAAGCAGGAGAAACAGGAAGGAGACTCAGCTCTAATTCTTAACCCTAAGGTATAGAGACATTGAAATGAGCACAAGGAAGAAAAGAAAAGCTTTTAAAGGAAATCCTTATGAGGGCCCCGTTTCAGCTTCTTAAAATTTTTAATTCTGTTTACTTCTCCACAATTCACTTCTATATACAAATTTATTCAGTAGTCCACCCATTATCTGTGGGGGAGGTCTGAAACCATGAATGGTTCTGAACCCTATATATACTATGTTTTTTCCTATGCATACATATCTATGATAAAGTTTAATTTACCAATTAGGCACAATAAGAAATTAACAACAACAATAATAAAATAGAACGATTATAACAATAGACTGTAATAAAACATGTGAATGCAGTCTCTCTCTCAATATATGTTATTGTACTCTACCACAGGTAAGTGAAACTGCAGATAAGGGGAGACTACTGTATATAAACGTTTATACATACCTTGTAATATATATTGTCAAGGGACAAAATTACAACAAATTTAATTAAAGATCTCAACTGGCCTTATAGCAGTTCTAGAATTGGGCAACATGTCTGTCTGGCTAGGCTAAGGCCTGGAATCCTCATAGCGCCAATTGTCAAGCTCTTAATCCTGTTTGTGACGCCAATTGTAAAGCTACTTGACCGTGACTATGCCAGTTGTGGTGCTTTTTTACCTGCTGGTAATCCTGCACCGACTGGGCCAATTGTCAAGCTAAGGCTGGGTCTGGAGCCCACAGACCCCTCAAGCCCATTCACAGACTGGGCCACAAACCCTTCACATGCCAGGCTGGGTCCCCAGACCCCTTACATGCTAGGCTGGGTCACCAGACCCCTTCATGCAGGTCTATGAGGCAGGTAAACAGCCAAAAGGTCCTTGGAAGCCATAGGTTGGAAAGCATGGATGTGCGGGGCGGATACCCAAGGCCAACCCCCGCCCCCGCCTGCTTCACCAAACTCTCTTTCTCTCTCTCTCTCTCCATTAAAACTCTGTCTCTCTCTCTCCCCATCTCTCTCTCTCTCTCTCTCTCTCTCTCTCTCTCTGAAGAACACAAGAATAGCAACAAAATTAAAAAGACACATTGGTGCACATGCGCACTAACTCCACACACACACACACACACACACACACACACACAATTTGCTTACAAAGAATGCTGAACCACACCCAACTGGACCCGAGGCAAGGGCCATGACCAAACTATTCTATTTTCCCAATAATGTCATTCCATAAAATAGAATAAGTGTTCCAATGAGCTGAGCAGAGGAAGTTGGTTTTATAGACAGAAAAAGCTGAAGAAAGAAACAAACAGAAAGCAGATTGATTATTTCAATTTTACAAAGTAAAGTATTTCAAGATTACTTTCCTTGTAAGGTTAGGACAG
Organism: Galeopterus variegatus; assembly: GCF_000696425.1. Classification (NCBI taxonomy): domain Eukaryota; kingdom Metazoa; phylum Chordata; class Mammalia; order Dermoptera; family Cynocephalidae; genus Galeopterus; species Galeopterus variegatus. The sequence continues at coordinate 216,527 of NW_007728940.1, forward strand.
GGAGACGGAACAATAGAAAAATAGCTGATTATTTAACATCAGGTTACTTCAGGCTATCCTTTTTGTGTAAGGATTAAAGCAGAGGGAACTTCATTGTTATACCTAATGAAGATTTAAACTGGCATGTTTGGGAAATTGGCTATATCTCTCTCCTGGCTTCTCATAAGGTCAGACTACAACTTGGGTTAGATTTCGTGATGTGAAACTTAGCAGGGATGACTCCCTTCTGATTTTTAGTCTGGTCTTTTGCGGCCTAGTGTAGGAAGTTAGTCCAAAACTATAGTCTCCTATAATTTTTTTTTTTTTTGTCTTTTTCATGACCAGTAAGGGGATCGCAACTCTTGGCTTGGTGTCACCCGCACCACGCTCAGCCAGTGAGTGCACCAGCCAGTCCTATATAGGATCCGAACCCATGGCAGAAGTGCCGCTGCGCTCCCAGTGCTGTACTCTCCCTAGTGCGCCATGGGGCCGGCCCCTATAATTTTTATTTAACAGTATATATCAATTGATATATATCAATCTGGACATTACCATTTTGTATTTTTGTTTTTCTACTAATTTCATGTATCACATTTCTATTAATTGACAGTAAACTTTTTATAAGCTTTTCATGCTTACTTAATATTTCATACTTTGTTTCACAGTATAGTTAGTGGTTAATACTGTGAATTCTAGAGTCAAACTGCTTGGGTGTATATCTGAACTCTACCCAGTGGTGTGCTGGTAAATGTTTAAGAATTGGCTCTCTAAGTGTAGTTTAGCCATGAATATTGTTTGTTTTTGCTCACCTTAATGAGTAAGACCAGGAGTTGGCAAACTTCTCCTTTAAGGGACAAGATAGCAAATATTTTAGGCTTTGTGGGCCATATGGTCTCTGTCACAATTACTCAACTCTACCATCTTATTGAGAAAGTAGCCACACGTGATGCTAAATGAATTGGCATGGCTGTGTTCTGTTAAAACTTTATTTAGGGGCCGGCCCGGTGGCGCACTGGATAGTGCGCCGCTTGGGAGCACGGCGGCGCTCCCGCCCGAGGGTTCGGATCCCACATACAGACCGGTTCCCGCTCACTGGCTGAACAAGGCGCGGGAGCAACACCGAGGGTTGC
>NW_007728940.1:218373-221045 GCF_000696425.1 Galeopterus variegatus
CCCGCTCACTGGCTGAGCAAGGCGCGGGAGCAACACCGAGGGTTGCGATCCCGTTGCCGGTCCCGGTCTGGTACGGGGGCGACACTGAGGGTTGCGATCCGTTGCCGGACACGGAAAAAGACAAAAAAAAAACAACTTTATTTATAAAAAGACTTGGTCCACACACCATAGTTTCCTGATATTTGGTGAAATAATAAACCAAGCCCTGATTTGTAGCATTTACCTGTAGTGTAAATACTCTCAGCATGGCTGATTTCAACTTACCAAAGGGATGTCATTGAGTAAGGAGTTGGGAAGAGATGCACAGTAGCACATCATTAAATCAGATTTCCACCATACACAAACAACAGACATAAATAACCTTAAAAACTTGGATAATAGTCAAATGTAGCAAAATAACTAGGAAGTGATGAGTTTTCAGTATTTATTACCTTTGTTGTTAATGTAATTTCATCATAAGTCTATATAATTTAATTTTTAACAATAGCTTGTACAGTTTCTGAAAATTTAACAACCAGCTCTCTCAAGCCATTACAAGCCAGTTTCCCACACACAACCAACTCTACCACTTACCAGATATTGGGCAAGTTACTTACCCTCTCAAAGCCTCAGTTTTTGCCCTGTAAAAGAAGGATATTAGTACTTAGCTGAAAGGGTCTTGGTATTTTTTGCCAGATTGTTTTACACCCTAAACTTCTCTGTTGTATAGTTGCGTCCAGTTCCCTGCAAATCTCATCAATTTTATGTTTTCTCATATGAAAAATGTTAACTAGTTATATAGATATGAAATCATGCTTGAAGTTATAACTCAGGGCTGGCTGGTTAGCTCAGTCAGTTAGAATGTGGTGCTGATAACACCAAGGTCAAAGTCAAGGGTTTGGATCCCCATATAGTCTGGCCACCAAAGACAGAAACAAAAACAAACAAAAAATATAAAGTTATAACTCATATTTCTTCTTCTTCTTCTTCTTTTTTTTTTTAAAGACGACTGGTAAGGAGATATTAACCCTTGACTTGGTGTTGTCAGCATCATGCTCTCCCAAGTGAGCTAACTGGCCGTCCCTATATAGGGATCCGAACCCATGGCCTTGGTGTTATCAGCACCACACTCTCCCAAGTGAGCCATGGGCCAGACCTATAACTCATATTTCTTTAAATTCTAGAAAAGCTACACATTTCCCCCCATTTGGCTTACTTTCTATATTTCTCTGTGTGGTTTGCTTTTCTTCTTTATCTATTATAACAGAACCTGGATTTTAAACCTCATTTCCTTTGTCCTTTACTCAAATAGCATCCATGTAGATTTCTTGTTTCCAATTCTCCCTACCTCTTGACAGCCTATCCTATATAGCTTCTACCAAAACTGCCTGGAGCATGACTCTGAACTCTCTTTCAAAAAACCCTGTGGCTCTCCATTGATTCTTGAACAAAGCCCAACTCAAGCCTGACATCTAAGTCTCCCCACACCCTCAGCCCACCCGACCATGATTTGTATCCACCTCGACTTTCCAACATTAACTCTTACAATTTCCTTTCTAATGCCATCCTATGCTCTAGTGAAAGTCAACTGTCAACCATTCCTTATATATAATGCTTAATTTCCTGCCTCCATGTCATACTTTACATCATCGCTTCTGAGTGAATTGTCTTCATTTTATGTCTTTCTGCCCAAATACAACACGTCTTTTAAGGCCCAACCCTACGGTGATTATGTCCATGATACCATCTCTAATGCTCCTCCTCCTCAACCTTGCTGACCCTAGTCCTAAAAGTTCCCTTCGTCCTCCAAACTTCCATAACATTCTATTTGATCCTTTCTTATAGCACTTAAAACTTTTCACATTGTGTTATAGATGTAGATGTACATGTGTTCCCTATACTGGACTGTAAATACACTGAGGGCAGGATCTATGTCTATTTCATCCTTTTATCTCCTATAAAACCTTGGACTATGCTTTACCCATACTATGTACTCAAAAGTTCCATAATATTCAAAGTTCAATAAGTACATGTTAATAAATTATTTATATAACTTAGATAACAGACTTTATCAGTTATTTTCTTCATGTACACTTTTTTTTCAATTCTGTTTTGTTTCTTTGTTGATTCTTAAACATCCTATTTCTTTTTCTTCTTGTTCTTTTACGTGATTAACTCTGATGATCTGGGATTCTTTGTAGGATGCAATATGGAGTGTGGCTCTAAGCTGATTCTTTTCCACACTGATATTCAGTTTTCCAGCAAGAGTAATTAAATTGTGAGTCCTTTCTCCATTCTCATGTTGCTTCAACTTTGGCATTATTAAGTTAATGTGATAATTGAATCTGTTTTTGAATCTTTTGTTTCTTTGACACAGTTCTGTGTATTTAACACAATATCATTTAAAGTGTGTTTACAATGCACCAGCCAGCCATCAAAAATAAATAAATAAAATTAAAATAAATTTGATGGGCCAAGTGTTCACATTAATTTTCCCTTAAAAAAATATTCCTTGGGGGCCGGCCCAGTGGCGCACTGGATAGTGCGCCGCTTAGGAGGCGCGGCAGCGCTGCCGCCCGAGGGTTCGGATCCCACATACAGACCGGCTCCCGCTCACTGGCTGAGCGAGGCGTGGGAGCAACACCGAGGTTTGCAATCCCGTTGCCGGTCCCTGGTCTGGTACGGGGGCAACA
>NW_007728940.1:222017-225269 GCF_000696425.1 Galeopterus variegatus
GATCTCTTGCGGGAAAAGGAAAAAAAAAAAAAAAAAAAAAAAAAAAAAAATATTCCTTGGAATTCTTGTTGGTTTATTCTTCAAATAAATTGTCTTATCAAACTGCCAAATTCTAAAAATATTCCCGTGGGGAGTGAAATTATTGTTGAGTCGAGTATTATTAATTTACAAAGTATAGCCACGTTTATTCTTGTTGGTTTTCCAAATTAGGACAATGATTTAACTCCCTGTTTGTTCATGCCCTCTTTGTATTTGCCATTAGAGTTATACAGTTTTATAAAATGTATTTATTTGTTCTGACTTATACGATATTTTATTGGCTCTAAGTGTAATTTTTATGGGGCTGTCTGTTTTCTCATTTGATTAGAGCATGGTGCTGATAGCACCAAGGTCCAGGTTTTGATCCCTGTATTGGCCAGCTGTCAAAAAAAAAAGTATATATTATTTTACATTTTTATGTCAGTGAAATTGGGATATGTCTTACCTTGATTGCATGGCCTAGTTTAATTGGCACCATTTTTTGCCTTTTTAGTGTAATTTTTAATAAAGCATAGTATACATACAGAAAAATAAACATAAGCGTGAGTTATGTTTTCACAAAGTGAATACGCCCTTATAACCATTACCCAGATGAAGAACCAAATCATTGCCAGTGTCCCAGACTGTTTTATGCCCCCTTTCAGTCACAACTTCCCTAAGGGTAATCACACTCCTGACCTTTAGCATCATAGATTAATTTTGCCTGTTTTTGGACTTTATATGGAAAGTCTAATTTATATTTCTAATAGAAATATGTCATATACACACTTTTGTGTCTGGCTTCTTTTGCTCACATTATGTTTGGGAGATTCTTCTGTGTTGTTGAATGTATTGTAGTTTGTACATTCTCAGTTACTGTATAGTAGTTCACTGTAAGAATCTATCACTATTTACTTGTCCATTTTACTGTGGGTGAGAATCTGAGTACTTTCCACATTTTTGCTATTATGAGTAGTGCTGCTATGAACATTTTTGTGCATCTCTTTTAGTAAAGATAAGGACAACTTTCTATTGGGTCTATACCTTGGAGTGGAATTGCTGTGCCATAGGGTATGTATAGGTTTATATAGCTTCAACAGATGCTAAACATGGTTGTACCAAACTTTATTCCCCTGGCAGTGTTATGAAGATCTGTCTTTTTTCATTTTCTTCATTGTACAGATGTAGCATTATCACATTGTAGTTTTGCTTTGCATCTCCCTAATGACTAAGGAACTTGAATAACTTTTTATATTTTTCTGGTCATTGGATGACATTCTCTTTTGTGAAGTGATTGTTCAAGTCTTTAATTGGCTGCATTTTTCTTAGTATATAAAAAATAGTAGTATGTTTTACAAATGAAATACAACAGAGAGTAGTTTTTAAGTGTGCTCACCACAAAAAATGGTATGTGAGGTAATATATATGTTAATTAGCTCAATTTAGCCATTCCACAGTGTATACATATTTCAAAACATCATGTTGTACATGCTAAACATATACAATTTTGTCAATTTAAAAAATACAAAATTAATACCCTATATATTTTTGTTAACACTGTAAATGATATTTTTCTTTATATTTTCTAGCCATCTGTCACAAATGTATGGGCAATTAGTTTTTGTGAGTTTATTATATCTATTTATCTCACTATACCTTCATTTAGCAAACACTTATTGAACATTTATTATGGGCCAGGGACTTATTAGTTACTTTAAATAATAATAATAATATGTGCCAGGCACTCACGCACCAAGAATACAAAGATAAAAACAGAAATGTACTTTCCTCTGATATGCTCACAACCTAAGACAGGTAAACAGAAAAATGCCAATATTGTGCCACATGGTAAGTGCCAGAACAGAGATGATCTGGAGCCCTGGAGGAAAGAGTCACACAGTTTTTCTTCACTTGTCTTCTAAATACCACTCCTTCTAGTTCTTGACTCCAGAGAGGAAGAGTTGGGTTATGTTAAAATTTTGTTTGCATGCTTTAGGGTTTATAGTGTACATCTTTAACTTATCGTTTAAGCTAATAACCAGCAAAGATGACAATAGCTATATACCAAATTAACTTGGTTGTAAACCTTGTTGAATTTCAGCTCCAAATTCTTTTCAGGTAAACCTAGATTTTTCATGGAGCCCAGTTAAGTAATCACAGCTCACACCAGTAAAGTAGAACTTTGGCCCCAACCTGGACTGCCTGAGCCTTCGTCACTGGTTGTCACTTCACTTGATCACTGTGGACTCACCTGCTGCTTATTTCCCTGTAGCATTTGTTTTAAAACTTCTATTTTTGTCAAATTTCTGCCTGAGCCTTCGTCACTGGTTGTCACTTCACTTGATCACTGTGGACTCACCTGCTGCTTGTTTCCCTGTAGCATTTGTTTTAAAACTTCTATTTTTGTCAAATTCCCAGTCCCACTTGATCTACCCATTTTGCCATTCGCACTCCCATCGCCACTGCTAATTGGTATATAATCCAGTATCATTCCTTTCTAAGAAGATTGAGTATTTTTTGCATTAACTCCCCCATTCATCACGGAAATATTACTTATATTACCTTTTAATTTGTTTTGTCTTTCTTCTCTTTTCTTCTTTTTCTTTCTCTCTTCAAAAGTGAGCAGTTTCCTTCTTGCTTTTTTAGCCAGTCTGTCAGTCTCTGCTTTTTAATTGGGTTGTTCAGGACATGTACATTTAAAAACTTAAACATACCTTCATGTTATTTGTTTCTACTTGCTCATCTGTTGTCCCCCTTTTCATCTTTTTATGCTTTCTATCAGATTAATTAAATAATTTCAAATGATTCCTTTTTATCTCCTTTGTTGGCTTATTAGCTGTAACTCCTTGTTTTGTTATATTAGTCGTTGCTTTAGGGTTTATAGTGTACATCTTTAACTTATCAAGTGTACCTTCAAGTGATATTATATTTCTTCACATGTAGTGTAAGAGGTTACTTCAAAAAGTTCACTGAAAAATGGAATCAAAAGATAATACAGGGCCGGCCCGGTGGCGCACTGCTACAGTGCGCCGCTTGGGAAGCGCGGCGGCGCTCCCGCCGAGGGTTCGGATCCCACATACAGAACGGTTCCTGCTCACTGGCTGAGCGAGGTGCGGGTGCAGCACCGAGGGTTGCGATCCCGTTGCCGGTCCCGGTCCAGTACGGGCACGACACTGAGGGTTGCGATCCCATTACTGGTCAGTAAAAAAAAAACAAAAAAAAAAAAAAAAAAGA
>NW_007728940.1:226481-244129 GCF_000696425.1 Galeopterus variegatus
TCTTTTTTTTTTTTTTTTTTGTTTTTTTTTTACTGACCAGTAATGGGATCGCAACCCTCAGTGTTGCGCCTGTACCGGACCAGGACCGGCAACGGGATCGCAACCCTCGGTGCTGCACCCGCACCTCGCTCAGCCAGTGAGCGGGAACCGGTCTGTATGTGGGATCCGAACCCTCGGTGGGAGCGCCACTGCGCTCCCAAGTGGCGCACTGCTACAGTGCGCCACCGGGCCAGCCCCTGTAAGACTGTTCTGACTTCCTGGTTGGAAGGTGGTAAGCCTGGCAGGGAGGTGGGATGGCCAGAAGGTCAGTGGGGTAAGATGTATAAATTACTGAGCAGGAGTTCTTGAGGACTGTCTAGGGCCTGACTACATTGCATACCAATATAAGTCCTAAGTCAAGAATTTTAGGTAGCCCATCCTTGCTGGGAGAGCCCATCTCCCCTCACCCCCCCGTTTTTTCATTAGGGCTTGAGTCTGCTATTATCAGCTGAAGAAGCTAGAGATTCTTAGTCTTCAAATTCCTACTGAAATCAATAAAAGACAGTATAAATAGTATCATCACAGGAAGTCCATGATGAGCATTAACCATATACTACAGACTTGGAGAAAGTTGTGTTTGCAACAGAACTAAAGAGCCTGGCCTGAAAAGGCCATTGGAGGTGGAGTTACTTCTCTCCCTCATGAGAGAGAGCGCCTTCTCTGGGAGGACTCCACTGCCCATCAGAACCACTGCTACCTCTAACTTGGGGAAATAAGAGTTCTGAAAGGAGGAAGTTGAGAGAGGGTTGAAGAGCCAGTTGGAAATCCCTGTCTTTGTGGAGCTTTGACATTGTGTCTCCACGGTTAGTGTGAGGAAGATCTGATGTTTGCTGTCCTCTGAAACGGGCACATTAAGCAGAGAGGTGTGTGCTGTATAGAGGAAGAGTTCTTTTCCAAGGCAGCATGTCCACCGCAACTCAGCAATTAAGCACCAGGCTGTGTTCTGGTTTAGGTTCCCTTCTCAGTCTACCTGGGCTGAGAGCTCTTAGAACTGGCCATGCCCGGCTGCACAGAGCCTCTCCTCCAATATAAGCTTGCTGGCTTCCATCTGATAGGCCTTTCTCTTGCCTTCCCTGGCTTCCAACACTTACTTTGCTTTCTGCCTTGGCTATTGATAACCTTTTTCTTCTCAGATTCAGTCGCCATTCTCCCTCGGACATTTTTGGTAACTGTTCTCTAGTCCCTATACACCACCACCCAGCTCACCTCCAGTTTAAAACCAGTTGTATAGAAAACTTTGACTCTGGCAAAGTGATACCCAGTATGGTGCTCACTGACCAATTCTTTTTATGCCATCATCAAAATAAAACCTTTGACCCCTTGAAAAGTTTCTGGAGGTTCTCACTCTTTACTCATACCACCATTTCGTTCTGGGTTGACTCATTTCCTTTCCTTTAGTCCTTACTTCAAGCTAGAGCAGCAATGATTCACCCTGGGCCACACTATGAACAGTCACTGGAGCTGGATTCTCTGAAGGCTGTCCCAAGCTTTCTTCTCTAACTGCTAAATGATAGTACCTCAGACCCTGGGAGTTCCCATGGCTCTGTCTACCTTAGTTGGGAGAGTTTGCAGATATTGTGGATAAGGTCGCTGAGAAAATGCACAAACACCCTTGATGCTAGGCTTGGCTATAGCGTCCACTAATGTTATGTTCAGCTAGCACTCCCACCACCCTCACTTACTCTTTCTTACCTCATCAGTTGGGACTGCAGGCAGTAAGCACGTGAGGGAATTATCATTAATCTGTGCCTAGAAAGCCTCCCATACATATACCTGTAGAACTTATCAGTGTGTACAAATTATGGGCAAGGTATCCAGCTTCACCACCTATCAGATTTCTTAATTCAGCTTCCTGATGTAACACAGTTACTAATGCTCAAACTGTACCATTATGTATAGTAAAAAGCTTGGTAGTGTTAGCAAGACCCTGGGCCAAGTGGGATACCAGGATTCATGTGCCTCTATGCACTGCTTCTCAATTGGTTTAAGAAGGCGAGAAAGCTTGTTTTCTCTTTTTCCTTTGGAAACCGTCTTATGGCTTTCTTTTTTCTAAGAAGAATAAGCTCTCTTCTAAATATGGAAGCTGAGCAATCTCCTGACCTTTGGGAATAAGGAAGGATTAGATCTCTGCTACAGCTAGTGTCCACTTCTATGGTAGGAGATTACCAAGGACATTGCTAGTCCAGGTTCAGTAGGGTTATTCTTACCTGCTGCCTATTAGCAAGGTTTGATTTGACCTATTTGGCATCGCTGGGACACTACCTAACTTCCCCCTGGCTGGATAATTTTCTTCGTTGACTAAAAGATTACTTGCTTTGGGCCAAGCAATCTAAATTTTGAGAATCAATACAAATGGGATGGAATAATTCTTATATCTTAACTTTTGGGTTCTCATCAGGGGGAATCTACAGTCTTTCACCAAGACAAGACGTTTCTGCAAAACACATGCTGGCTTGTTTAAGAAGATCCTGTTGGGCCTGTTGTGTTTGGGTGAGATATTGAGAATTCATGGAAACGAGAAACACAATCATTTCAAGAATGTTAGCTTGTGTCAAGATGATTACCAGGTGGAAAGCACATTTATTCATAAACTGATCTAAAGGGCTATTTGGTGTACAGATCTTAACTATCTATATGTGAACTGTATTTATTGAATTACACCTAAACAGTAAAATCTGATAATAAATTATTTTTAAAAACTGTGCGGTTTGATAGATTTAAAATATTTCAGAGAATATGGATTTATCTCTTTTTTAGTGTCTTGAGTTGATGTGGGGGATGATTCTTGTAGTCTTTACAAGAGAAGCCTGTATTATACATTACTTACTTGCTGGTTTACTGGTAAGACCAGTGATATAAAATACTTTTAAAAGATAGCAAACCTCTGTTGAAAATATACTGTCAGTGAAGTATAGGGCTTTGGTGTCAACATTAGAGGCAGCTGAGACTGTGGGAACAAAAATTATATTTTGGGGTGAATCAGGGAACCATGGGTGAGGGCCATATGGTTGTAAGTTGTGGCCTTGCTAACATGGTTTTCTCATGAGGAAAGGTTAAAGTGAATGGGGTAATAAAGTTTCAAGAAGAGATGACTGATTTTTGAAGAGTCTAATCCTGGGTGGTGATCAAATCTACTTCAAGGGACAGAGAGAGGCTATCAGCTAAAATAGATGGGAGTGAGATTTCATTAGGGACAAGTGAAAATATAACCAAAGTAAGTTGGATTCTCCTTGGGAATCCTCAAGAAGAGAACAGCTAGAATTTATCCTGGCCTCCAGAAGTGCCCCTCAGTCTGACAGTAGGGCTGGTGGCAAGGTCTCTGGAGGGTTTTCCTTGCTCAAGGTTCCAGGCATCGTGTCTGGAGCTTCACTTACCCCTTGGAGGCTCTGCTGTGCTGACCCGTGCTCTGCACCTTTTCTTTTTAGCTTATGCCACCTACTTCCTGGCAGCTTGCATCTTGGATTTCCAGAGAGCACTGGCCTTGTTTATCATCACTTGTTTGGTGATCTTTATCCTGGTTCTCCACCTTCTGAAAAAGTTTTCTGGTAAAAAATTAACAGGATGTCTGAAACCCTTTAAAAACTCCTGCCTGATGCTTTGGATGAAACGGTAAGAGAAGAATCTCAGTATCCCTGCCCCCAAAACTCATCCCAAACCCCAGTCTACTTCCCTTTTTCCCCCCTTAGAAGTTCCTGACCTGTCTCTCATACCCTCACCTGTACTTTTTGTATTAGTTCTTTTCTGTTGCTTATAACAGAAATACCTGAAAGTGGGTAATTTGTAAAGAAACAATATTTATTGCTTACAGTTTAGAAGGCTGGGAAGTCCAAAGTCCAGGGAATGCATCTAGTGAGGGCCTTGTTCTTAATGGCCCTATAGCAATGCAGGGTATCACTTGGTAGTAAAGGCAGGAGCAAGAAGAGAGCTAACCTGTTCACTTGCTTTCCTTATAAAACCCTCAGGACCATGCCCATTGCTACCCATTGTTTAAACATCAGCACTTGGTAGTAAAGGCAGGAGCAAGAAGAGAGCTAACCTGTTCACTTGCTTTCCTTATAAAGCCCTCAGGACCATGCCCATTGCTACCCATTGTTTAACCATCAACTTATTACTCCATGAATGGATCAATCCATTCATTAAGGCACAGTCCTCACAATATAATCACCTCTTAAAGGCCCCATCTTTCAATTACCATAATAGGATTTCCCACCCTCAGCACTGTTACAGTGGGGATTAACACATGAACCTTTTGGAAACACAATTCAACCCATAACAGTTTTCAAAACCAAGGCTCAGAGAACAACTAGTAACAGGCCTCAAAGCACTGGACCTCAGTCCAGTTTCTGGTAGCCTTGGGTCTTAACATTTCTAGATGGCAGAAGAGGTTCAGTTTTAGAGAAGATGTTCAGTCTGTTTATTGTCAGAGCCTGTGTCAAAAATGTGAAAAAACAATACTCCTCTTCAATGAAGTAATCAAAACAAAGCAGTTTGTGGCTGTATTAGGCCTTCAAATTGATTGATGGCCATCTGTGTCTCCTTTAGTTCCCTGATACTGTTTATGCTTTTTTTTTTATTCTCTAGTCCTCTGGAATTCCTGCACCCACTGTTGTCCTTTACAATTCCTTAGAGTTTAAGGAGCAAACTTACTGTTCAGTATATACTGAACTGGATTCTTCAGTAGCCATGGTTCATCTAACTAACTGTTGCATGCACATGTCCTTTGATCATAGGCCAGGGGTGAGAGAGTAACCCAGTCATGAGGAAGCCAGTCCATGTATTGGTCAAATGTGTTTGATACCTGAAAGGACCATTAGATCTAACTGGTTGGTCTGTGGGTTAGCCTTTACTCTTGCCCTTGAAGCAGTTAGAAATTGGGTGGAGACCCATGGGGAACCAGTATATACTTTTCCTCCTTCACTTTTTAATATTTTGGTTATTCATTGGAGCAATCTTCAAGAATGAGTATATTAAATCTTATCAATATGGAAACTCAAGGAAAAGGAAGTCATATGGCTTGTGTCCTCAGATTGGAATCTTTCAACTTTATTCTGTGGGTAAAAGAGTTTGAGAGAGAGAGGTGGAAGCTTAGGGACTGCCAGATGAATGATTCTCAAGATATGTCTCTGTGTATAATCAACAATAGACTATTGAGTTATTTCACTTACACGTGGGGTAAACTTCTACTTTTTAGAGGGAAGATTAGTTTTTTGTTACTCATTCACTGAATTGATAACAATGGTCTTGGCATTCCTTCTTCAGGGTGTTCGCAGGAGTGTGTTTGACTGGCCTTATCCTGTGGCTGGCTCTAGATACAGCCCGAAGGCCAGAACAGCTGATCTCCTTCGCAGGAATCTGCATGTTCATCCTCGTCCTTTTTGTCTGCTCCAAACACCACAGTGCAGTGAGTTCTGGGTGTTCAGGTTGGGCATAGCAACCCACACCCAAGGGCCAAGTACCAATCACAAAGTGCATGTCTCAAGTATTAATTACAAAGGCATAGAACTAAGTTCTTGATAACCCCTGGAATTTGCCTCTTTAACAATTTTATGCCTAATAGAAGTTCCAAAGTTCTCAGAGGCCCTAGGCTTATTTTCAAACTGTAGATCATGATCTATTAGTGAGTCTCAATATCAGTTTTGTGGATAAGGAAGGAAAGAAAGAAAATAGAATACAACAGAGAATCAGCTTGCATTGTACATAGTAATGTTAAAGTATTGGTCTATGAAACTTTTATTTGTGTGTATGTATGTATAAGTGTCTAAACACATTTTTAATTCTTTTTATATTTTGGCAGCTGACCTGTATGGAGATCTGAACTTTGGACTTTGGTGTTATCAATGCCACACTCTAACCAATTGAGCTAATCAGCCAGCTCCTAGACACATTTTAAAAAACCATATGGAGAGCTGGCTGGTTAACTCAGTTGGTTAGAGCAGGGTGCTAGTAACACCAAGGTCCAGGGTGTGAGCCCTGTACCAGCCAGCTGCCAAAAAAACAAAAACAAAAACAAAAACAAAGATTCCTTGGGCTGGCCAGTTAGGTCAGTTGGTTACAGCATGGTGTTATAACACCAAGGTCAAAGGTTCAGATCCCTGTACTGGCCAGCCACAAAAAAATAAACAAGCAAAACACCATATGGACATAAGTTACTGCCCTGTTTCCCCTTACCATTCCCCCTGCTCCGTATGCCATCTTACCTCAGATTTACTGTTAACCTTGGTTGGTTCCTAGGGTGGTTCCACCCAGAGTACATGTACCTATGTTTAAAACTCCAACTAGGAAAACAAAAACAAAACAAAATGAAAAAACAAATAAAACTTCAACTAGGTAATGGACAAGTAGGGTTTACAACTCACATTAGTGATGGTCAGCTTTGTACCCCATGAATATTCATAATCAATTAAAAAAAAAGAGACAATGAACTCTAAGTAAATAAATAAATAAATAAGAACTAACACTGGAATAATTTTCTTACTGATTCCAGGTGTCCTGGAGGGCAGTGTTTTGGGGCCTGGGTCTTCAGTTCATCTTTGGGATGTTGGTCATCAGAACTGATCCTGGATTTAATGCATTTCAGTGGTTGGGAGATCAGATCCAGGTATGAGAAACTGAATGTGAGGTCTTCAACTCCTTTAGAACCCTAGAGAAAAGAAATCTGAGGGAAGCATGAGAAGAGTAGGCTGTGTCTTGTTAATGATAGTTGTATTAGTCCGTTTCTGTTGCTTATAACAAAATACCTGGAAAGGGTAATTTGTAAGAAAACAAAATTTATTGCTTACAGTTTTGGAGGCTGGGATGTCCAAAGTCCAGGGAAGCCATCTGGTGAAGGCCTTGTTGGTGGTGACAAAGATGCAGGGGTTTCACATGGCAGAATGGTGGAACAGAGAGAGAGAGACTCTCACATGCCCTCAGAACCACGCCCATGGCCACCATTGTTAATCCATTCACTAGGGCATGGTCTTCAGAATCTAGTCACCTCTTCAATGCCCCACCTTTCAATTACCATAATAGGATTTCCCACCCTTAACAGTTACAGTGGGGATTAAGCTTCAGTGACATTGGGGGCTATTCAATCCACTGCAATGGTGGTGGGAGATCCAACTGGGAAAGGAGGCAGCATACTCGGGTACAGCTAAAAATAAGAATACAGAGAACTGACTGAACTGCTGAGTCCTCTGTCATTCAGTAAGCAGCTCATGGGGATGTAGCCTGCGCAGGCTGTCAAATGGGGTCAACCTCAGTAGCAGCAATAATTAGCAGGTCCTAATCATGCAAGAGGTTAATCCCATCTTCCCCTGTCTCATTTCTGGCTTCATTCTTATTTTCTGTCTTTTTTTTCCCCCTTCAGATTTTCCTGGACTACACCGTGGCTGGTTCCAGTTTTGTCTTTGGGGATACGCTGGTCAAGAATGTCTTTGCTTTTCAGGTCATATCTGCTTTATGGTCAGGGATGATGTTCAGTGGAGGGGTGGGGGAATAAAGCAGAGGATGAAGATGTGTGTCCAAGAGATCGGCCAACCTGTATACCAATTTCACCCTAAGAAGAGGGTTTAATCCCATCAGTGAAGGAAACAGCATCAATCTCTTGCCCTTTGATCATTACCATTTGGAAATTGGATGAAATAGGGGTGGTGGAGAAAGCTCAGAAAATATCTCCTTGTGGTTTAGTACCGATGAGATAATAGATTTGCAGTACATTTTAAATTTATTCCTAAACTAGTTTGTGTAGTTACTGGGTACACTGGGTATCAGATGCTCTTGGAATACTGAGAGCTTAATTTAGAGGCCCCGAACACTGTCCACTTATGGTATACATAGCGCATACCAGCTGCCCACCATTCTCATTACAGGTCTTACCAATCATCCTTTTCTTTGGATGTGTGATGTCCATTCTCTACTACCTGGGCTTTGTGCAGTGGATAGTTCAGAAGGTGAGTCATTCTTCTACACCAGTCAGGAGATGGTCCTTCATCTTGTGATCTGTCCAGAGGCATGAAGATGACACTTATTTTGGAAAAATGCTCCTTTGTAGGATCTAGAGGGTTAGGACTAATGTGAAAAGGCAAACCTTTCCAAGCATGCCTGATATCAAATGGTCAGCCCAGGCCCTAGGTAGGCCGAGGGGCAGAGCAGTGAGAGAAAATGAACTGGACTGCCCTTTCATACTGAGTTTGAATGTGTGAAACTCCCGGAGGCCAAGAGTCCTGGGTTCTGGTCAAGGCTCTGTGACTTGTTTTGTGGCCTTGGGCTTGCCACTCCACTTCTCTAGGCCTCAGTTTCCTTATCAGTAAAATGGAGAAGGGGTTTTGTGAACATTCTCCAAGATTCTTGCTAATATTAATGATTTAGGTCTCTGTATCTTTTTAGGTTGCCTCATTTTTGCAAATCACCATGGGCACCACTGCCACAGAGACCCTGGCGGTGGCAGGAAACATCTTTGTGGGTATGGTAAGCACCCTGAGTCTTCTGGTCTTCTTTTCTGTGGGGAACTGAGAATTTGGCAGAAAACAGTTTCAGAAAAATATGCTTTCCTTGTGGAAAGTCAAATAAATGAAGACTGTGAGGCAGCCAATCTCTGATGAAAGAAAACTCAGAAGTTCAGAGGGGGCTCAGCTCACTGCTTCCACGTTCATACCTAATAATATATACATGGGCATGCAGGTGGTCCCTGACTTGCAATGCTTTGACTTATGATTTTTTGATTTTATTATGGTGCAAAACCATTGCAATTTTAATGCAATGCACAGTAGTCAGTAAATTACATGAGATATTAAGCACTTTATTATAAAGTAGGCTTTGTGTTAGATTATTTTGCTCAGCTGTAGGCTAAGTGTTCTGGCCACGTTTAAGGTAGGCTATGCTAAGCTGTGATGTTCAGTAGAGTAGGTATATTAAGTGCATCTTAGACTTATGATACAGTATTTTCAACTTACTGTGGGCTTAATAGGATGTACCCCATTGTAAGTTGAAGAATATCTGTACTTAATCTGGACATTAGTAGCCACTGATCTAACTTCTTATACAAGAATTTAGGGGAATGTCCTGTTCCAAATATTACTCCCCTCAGGAGCTACAAAGAATATTTGATCTATATTCTGGTTTCTCCCTGTGGCTACCTGTGACCTTGTTTTCCAGAGTCTGTAAAGAGGCAATAGCTTGTCTTGCTCAGGGATAACACCAAGGCTCTTCACCATAATATTTGCTTGGTATGTTTGTCTGTATGGAGTAGGTGCTAAGTATATGCTGTTGACTGATCAGCTCAGTGTTAGGGATGATGGCTTGTCAAATTGACAAGGAGTTAGTATTGAAGTCTTTCTCTCCCAAGGTCCTAGGCTGCTTCTGAAATGTTCTCGGAGTACTTCTGGATACTTCTACGATAGCACTTAACATTTTGCTGAAATTATCCATAATCAGCTAGATAATAAACTCCTAAGAGTAGGAACTTGGCCTTATTCATATTAATATCCCTAACATCTTGTGCAGCGCTAGGCACGTAGTTGGCAGTTGATAAATGATAAATAACATTATCTTAGGTCAATGCTAGATATAGTTTACATAGGTGAACCTTCGTAATTTTAAAACATTTTCACAAACATTATTTCTTTTAATTTTTCCATAAACGGTGGGCTTAGATCATCTATTTGCAATTCATTTAATGATTATATTTTAAACATTATATAGGCACTCAGTAAGTGTGCTGGATTCTGTAAGTTCATTCAGTAGGTGCATGGTTTTAGACATTGGGAACATATAAAGGAAATAGACCATTTCTCTTCTATAATGTTTTAAAATGCAAGTAGATGAGACAAACATGTATGGAAACAGGTGATAACGGTGCCAGCCAGGACATGTTTAGGGGCTGCAGGGAGTGAGGCAGGCATCAGAGAGTGAGAGACAGAGCTCAGTGCGCACCACGCTGGGCTGGATCTTACTGAACAGCACTCATGTGGGAGGGATGTGTGTCCTGTTGGGCTGTCCCTGGCTCTTGGGTGAGCAATCTAGGGTGGGGAGTCAACCCTCTTGGAATCTGACAGTCTTCTCCTTGTTTATAGACAGAGGCACCTCTACTCATCCGTCCCTACCTTGCAGACATGACACTC
This sequence comes from Galeopterus variegatus, assembly GCF_000696425.1. NCBI lineage: Eukaryota > Metazoa > Chordata > Mammalia > Dermoptera > Cynocephalidae > Galeopterus > Galeopterus variegatus. The sequence goes on from NW_007728940.1 coordinate 236,621, forward strand.
TCTGAAATCCATGCGGTGATGACTGGAGGGTTTGCCACCATTTCAGGCAGTGTGTTGGGAGCCTACATATCCTTTGGGGTAGGCACAGTCCGCTGATCACTGGGGGAGGCTGAGCTCTGGGCTTTGCACAGACGCTGATCCCAAGGTCTGGCCTTACAGATTGATGCGTCATCCTTGATTTCTGCGTCTGTGATGGCTGCCCCTTGTGCTCTGGCCTTGTCAAAGCTGGTATATCCGGAAGTGGAAGAATCCAAGTTCAAGAGTGAGGAAGGGGTAAAACTGCCCCGGGGGTGAGTCCAAGGAGGCATGTGATTTGGGAGATGGTACAGAGTCAAGAGTGGCGCTATGGTGGCAGAGACTTCAGTTTCCCTGAGGAAGAATATGTGATTCCATATCCCCTCTTGCCTGTCTTTGCCTTTAGCTAATTATGTTGATTTTCTTTTCTTGTGTAACCCTCCCACCTGCCGCTAGCTTCTGCATACCAGTACCCTCTGTCCTTGGCATCAATGCCATTTCATGGCAATTATATTTGATACTGCTTCAGAGTAATTTCCATTAGTAGGGTCACTAAGAACTGCTGCCCGCCCCCATCACCTCTCACACTGGCCTTGCACCTCCTGCACTATAGGGCCAATGGGATTTCTCTTTTCTGAGGGGCTGAGACTACTCTCGACACCATATTCTTTCCCTGTGCCCAATAACCACAGGAAGGAGAAGAATGTTCTGGAGGCTGCCAGCAATGGAGCCACAGATGCCGTAGGCCTTGCTGCTAATGTAGCAGCCAACCTGGTTGCCTTTATGGCTGTGTTGGCCTTCATCGATGCCACCCTCTCCTGGCTGGGGGAATTGGTGGATGTGCAGGGGCTCACTTTCCAGGTAAAGAATCACATCTGTTGGGCTGCCCCTCTGGGATGTGGTTAGGTAGTCCTTAACTGTGCATGTCTTCCTGACCCACATTAAGTTGAGAGAGAGCATGGACAGGAGATTGGGTCAAGGCTCCAGAGAAGGTCGTTGGCCCCTGACCTTTGTTATTTGTTCTTCCTTTTTTGGGGATATCCTCCTTCACTCAGGTCATCTGCTCCTACATCCTGAGGCCTATGGTTTTCATGATGGGTGTAGACTGGACAGACTGTCCAATAGTGGCTGAGATGGTGGGAATCAAGTTCTTCACAAATGAGTTTGTGGCCTATCAGCAACTGTCTCAATATAAGAACAAACGTCTCTCTGGAGTAGAAGAATGGATTGATGGGGAGAAACAGTGGATTTCTGTAAGTGACAATCCAGAAGAGCATAAATAGTGTGAGGTCTAAGCTATGGCTATCTGAGAGTAGACAGAAAGTGCTACACAAAAGTGTGTTGCAGACCCACAGATGCCTCTCCAGTGTTGCAGCAAACAGGCAAGCAGAAGAGTGTGCTTAGTGTCTCTCTCCAGCACCTGAGCTACTCTGTGGTCTGTGTGCTATTTCTCACTAACACTCTGACCCAACTTCTCTCTATAACATACTTGTTGGGTCTTTACAGTTGGGGCAGTCCAGGGAAGACACTATTATTTGATGGTCTAAGGTCCCCTTCTTCATTTATAAGTTTAAATTGCTAGAAATTTTTCTCTCCATTTGTCTGTCTGGCTCTTCTCTCTGAAGAAGAAAGTGAGCTCTGTCCTTATTCTTAGGCCTTCTCCTTATTTATGGGTGTCAACGAGAACAGTGTTGGGCAAGAGACCCATGGTGGTTTCCATATCATTATCCCTATAGTAATTCAAGAAGCAGTTATTTTCTGAGCCTCCTTCCCACATTCCTTAGGATAGTATGGAAAAGGTTGGGGGCTTTAAGTACACTGGAACTTCTAGCATGATTATGATGCTGCACACATGGGACTGAATTTATTTATTTATTTATTTTTCTTTTCGCTAGGTGAGAGCTGAAATCATCACCACGTTTTCACTCTGTGGATTTGCCAATCTTAGTTCCATAGGAATCACACTGGGAGGCTTAAGTGAGTTCATCCATTTTCCCAGCTTCTGAATAAGCCAGCCAGATCCCAGCTTCTGTAGGGGGCAGTCCTGGTGCTTCAGTACAAGTTGAGGTTAGATAGAGAAGCTGATATGAAACAGGCCCTCTTAGGTTGCAGTTAGCTTGGAGCTAAGGTGATCATGCTACATGCTATGCAGAAAGCCCTTTTCAATCTCAACACTAGTTACCTTTTTTCCTTTGGATTGGAGGCCCAAAAGACCAATTTTATTTTTATTTTCCTATGAGGGAGAAGATATCATAATGATGCTATTTCTACTTTGCCATTAAATGAGCATAGTGCGTATATAAGTAAAGATGTTTTGTTTTTTTGTTCAGTAGTGAAGGTGTTTTCTGAAATTAGGCTGCTCACTAGTTGTCTTTACAGAAGCAGGATTTGCACATGAAATCAAAAGACAAATAAAAGCAGCAGTCATCTAGGCAGACAGATAATTAGTGGTGGTAAGTGTTGGATTAAAAGCTGCAGGTTACCATCTGTGAGGATTGAGTCTCGAAGCAGACACAGATATGTGTAGACTGCTGGAGATATTGCTGGATGTGGGTGATGGCTGGAGGAAATAACATGAGGAAGGTGGAGTTATCCTTGAGAGCTGTGGCAGGGGAATGACTAGAAGATCCCAAGAGTTTGGAAGATCCAACTTAGAAATGTATCTTAGAAGAAATGGAGGATAAGAAGAAATAGAGCTCGGTGTGCCATTTAAGCAGACACAGATATGTGTAGACTGCTGGAGATATTGCTGGATGTGGGTGATGGCTGGAGGGAATAACATGAGGAAGGTGGAGTTATCCTTGAGAGCTGTGGCAGGGGAATGACTAGAAGATCCCAAGAGTTTGGAAGATCTAACTTAGAAATGTATCTTAGAAGAAATGGAGGATAAGAAGAAATAGAGCTCGGTGTGCCATTTTTATTTTTTTAATAGCAATCATGTTCTAAGATAGAATCATTAAATTCATTTGTTTGGTAGCTGATTGATGGAGTCTGGATGTGTTGTCCCCTCCAAAACTCATGTGGAAATTTGATCCCCAATGTAGCAGTGTTGGAAATTGATTGAGTCATGGGGGCGGATTCCTTATGAATGGATTAATGCTCTCCCTGGGGGAGAGGGGAGTAATGAGTGATTTCTCATTGTTAGTTCCCATGAGAGCTGGTTGTTTATAGGATCCTTGCACCTCCTCTTTCTCTCTCTTGCTTCCTCTTGCCATGTGATCCACTTGTACCTACTGGGTGCCTGCCACTTTTCTGCCACAAGTAGAAGCAGCCTGAGGCCCATGCCAGATGCAGCTGTCTCAGAATCGTAAGCCAAATAAAACTTTCTTTATAAATTACCCAGTCTCAGGTAATTCTGTTATAGCAACACAAAATGGACTAATACACTGATTGAACAATTTAAAGGTGAAACAATTTCTTTTCAGCTTCTCTTTTTCCTTTCTATTAAACACCCATCTGTATTGTTCTAATTTTGATGCCGGATTGCTGTCTGATTATGAGGTTGCCTTCAAGTAGTGGGATATACATTGTGTGGCTGAGGCTTAGGTGAATGGTGCCCTCCTGGTCCTCTGACTCAACATAGTCCATCTAATTCTGGTCCAGGTGTAAGAGTACAGATCTCAACTGGTGAACAACAGGCATTTGCACCTGATTGCCTGGTGGGGAAGAGATCAAGTTACTTTGTTTTATTGTCTACAGCATCAGTGGTACCCCAGCGGAAGAGTGACTTGTCCAAGGTTGTGGTCCGTGCCCTCTTCACAGGGGCCTGTGTATCCCTTATCAGTGCCTGTGTGGCAGGTAGGTGCCTCAGCTTGGCCTCTTGGCAGAATTCACTTACCTACATCATGACAGGGTTTCCTTTCAGAATATTTTCCGCAGATGCATAGAAAAGGCACCTAATCTACAGTGTCCTCAGTTTATGTCCAAAGAATAAAGAGCTTTAAGGAACATGTGTAAAATCTTCCCTGTCTCTTTTATCCAGGAATCCTCTACGTCCCCAGGGGAGCTGAAACTGACTGTGTCTCCTTCTTAAATACAAGTTTCACCAATAGAACCTATGAGACCTACGTGTGCTGCAGAGAGCTCTTTCAGAGGTGAGTGAGCACCAGGACCCCTACTCCCCCTTCTTACATGCAGGAATCCTCTGGCAGGGGGGAGAAATAAGGTCTTGAGGGTAATCCTGTGGAGGCCGAATAGAGTATATGGGTATTGGTGACAGTCTAGATCTGTGTTCTTTTCTCTCATTAGGTGCATTTTTAGTATTAGCTCCAGTGTCCTCCAGTGACAGGTTCTGTCTGTATTGGTGGGGTACTGAGAAAAGGGGCAGGGGAAGAAAAGAAGGGTGGTTTCCCTGATAAGAAGTTACTGTATTTGTTGTGATTAGAATATAAATAGGTTGTAGGTAAAGACTTGGCAGTGGTCCTAAATGACTAAAAATTACAGGCTTCTTCAGACAGATATGAAGAAGACTGAGACAGAATAAAGTTAAATTTATAAAATCATGATGAGTTCAGATAGTGTAAAAATGAACTTGATTACCAAATTCTAGAATATGAAAAGAATATATCATTAAGCTAAAAGAACTAGTTTTGGGACACACAAAAAGGAAGGATTTGAGGAACTTTTAGAATATTGGGTGCCATCAAAGCAAAAGGTGTGTGTTTGGTGGTGATGTCTGGGTGAGTGAAGAGAGTTCTGGGAGATGAGGCTGAAAAATCATAAGAGGCCTTGTATGAAATGCTGAAGAAATTAGGTTTTGACCTGCAGAATTCTGAACACTTGCATGATCAGCTATGCTTTTGCAAAAGGTGGTTCTGGTAGTCCTTTGGATGGCCAGGAGACCAATAATCACACTGCTGCAATAGTCCTAGTGAGAGATGATGGGGACTGACACTAAGCAGTTGTGAGAATGGAGATGCACTAGATCAAGTTGAATCAATAGGGTTGGCCACTGGCTAGACGGGGAAGGGGTGGGGTGAGGGGGAGAAAAGAGTCTCAAATGACTGTCTCTTTTCTGATTTGAGCAAGTGAGTCTAAGGAGTGCCATTCATTCTCTGAGAGAAGAAGACTAGTTCCAGGAATGGGAGTGAAGGTGACAGACTCTAGCTTCATTCAGTTTTGGACAGGTTTACTTGGATATACCTGTGGGACCACCATGAGAAGCTATTCTACAAGCCAACTGGGGTCTGGGGTTCAGGAAAGAAATCAGAGCTGGAGATAGACTTGGAAGTTATCATTAAGCAAGTGATCTGTTCACTGTATAGGTAGACGTTCAGGTGCTAGCTGCTTAGCAGGTTACTAGGCCAGATAACAGATATTATCCCTCCTATGCTGGAGGTAATCATCAGAGAAGGCAACCAGTGTCCTCCAAAAAGGTAATCCTTTTGATGAACTATTAAAGATGAGTTATAAGCTGGATAGATAGTTGGTCTGGCATAGTTTTGATTCCTATATTCTTGCAGCAGTCAGTGGATTTCCTAAAGCCGCATACTGAGAGGGTCATTAGCAAATAGAATCTGAAAGAGATCATGTTTTTATTCAATTAATTTATACTAATTAAGTCTGAGCTGTTTTCTCAAGAAGGAAGCAGCCTTGCAATGTCACCTTACTTTTTAGAATGAATTCAATCCTAAATCACTAAAAGGCATACATTTTGCCTCAGAGATATTTGGAAAGGAAATTTTGGAATGGACTATGGTTAGGAATTGAGCATGGGAGCAGATACATTGTATAGGGTTTCTTGCTAGTATTATCTTGGGTATGATTGAGAAAATAAATTTAATCGGGTCTAATTTATTTGGTCATGGTTAATCAACCCATTTGTAGATTTCTGCTTTTGTTTTCAGCTGCTTGGTACAATTTATTGATGTGTCTTGTTGCTTTGTTTTTACCTGATCCACTGTGTAACTCTCTGGCTTTTCATTTCAGTACTTCTCTGAATGGCACCAACCCTCCTTCTTTTTCCGGTCCCTGGGAAGACAAGGAGTTCAGTGCCATGGCCCTTGCTCACTGCTGTGGACTCTATACAAATGCTGTCTGTGCCTAAGGCTGCTTGGTCCATTTCCATAACAGTTCTGATCTTAACGGATTTTTATTTTATTTTAATGGATTTTTTTTATGGCAAATGTGTTTATGTGTTCAGCATTCCTACTCTACAAAGAAATCACCAAGAACTTTAGCAGTAAAAGACTCATTTGGATGCTGTATTCCAGTAATGAAAATTAGCATTCGTCTTTTCATTATTTGGCTGAACCAAATAGGAAGTTCCTCATGGGCCCTGTCTGAGCTTTTATTTTAAAAAAATAAATGTTGCCATATCAAAAAAATGTTGCAAATCTTGCTCCTAGCTGCCATCTTAAAAATTATGTGATGCAGTGTACTGTAAATGAGATTTAGTGTCCTGGTGGGGAGGGGGAACTATACAAGGATACTTCAAAAAGTTTGTAGAAAAATAGAATTGTAAGATATTACAAATCTTTCTATAAACTTTTTGAAGTACCCTCATATTTCTTGGAGTTCTGTGGATGAGTTACATATGAAAGGTACATGAACATTTAATGCCAATATTTTTCTTGTCACACATTTGTAAACTGCAAACTCCTTAACATCTTTATACAGTAAACAAAACATACTTCCTGTATACAGACTTATAAGGAATGTCCAATTCTTAATGACTCTTACTTTGTTTTACTATTCTGCTTTAGTGCAGGCCATATTTACTTCAAGTTTACAGGAAATCCTTTAAAACAGTGGTTGGGGTGGGGGCGTTGCCTCCCAGGGGACATTTGGCAATGTCTCCAGACATTGTTGGTTGTTACAACGGGGAGGATGCTACTGATATATAGTAGGTAGAGGCCAGGATTGCTCCTAAATTCCTACAATTTACACGTCAGCTTCCCACAATGAAGAATTCTCTGGCCCCAAATGTTAACAGTGCTGAGGCTGAGAAACTATGATTCAAAATATGTATTTATTATATTTATGATTACTTATAATATTAATAATATTATAGCTATAAGGAAAGGTTTCAAAAAGATGTAGGAGTTCCTCGAAAAGTTAAACACAGAATTATCGTATGGCCTCATATTCACTCCTACATATATACTCAAAAAAATTGAAAACAGGTACTCAGAAAAGTACATGTATATGCATGTTCATTGCAGTACTATGCATAACAGTCAAAAAGTGGAAATGTTCAAATGTTTGTTAATGAATGAAAGGATAAACAAATTGTGGCATGCACATAGAATGAAATTTTATTCAGTCATTAAAAGGATGAAGTACTGATACATGCTATGTAGAGGAACCTTAAAAACATTATGCTAGGGCCGACCCCGTGGCTCACTCGGGAGAGTGCGGCACTCCCGCTGTGGGTTCGGATCCTACATAGGGATGGCCAGTGCGCTCACTGGCTGAGCGTGGTGTGGGCGACACCAAGCCAAGCGTTGCGTTCCCCTTACCAGTCACAAAAAAAAAAAAAAAAAAAAAAAAAAA
>NW_007728940.1:244516-252376 GCF_000696425.1 Galeopterus variegatus
CGACACCAAGCCAAGCGTTGCGTTCCCCTTACCAGTCACAAAAAAAAAAAAAAAAGAAACAAAAAGAACATTATGCTAAGTGAAAGAAGCCAGACAAAAGGCTTATTATTGTATGATTCTATCTTTATGGATATCCAGAATAGATAAATCCATATAGACAGAACACAAATTGGTTGTTGTCAGGGATTGGGGGGAGGAGGAATTAGAGAGTGACTCCTTAATGAGTTTGGGGTTTTACTTTGGGGTAATGGGAATGTTTTGGAACTAGAGATGGTGGTTGTGCAACATTGTGAATGTACTAAATGTCACCAAATTGCTCACTTTAAAATGGTTAATTTTGTGTTATGTCAATTTCACCTTATAAAAAATTAATAAACGCTTTAGGTACTTGTATGTTCCCTTAGCTAATTTACCTCCTCCAGCTTCCCAGTTCTCTGAGGCCAGAACCTCTTGGTCTTCTTCTCAGTCTCCATTTCTATCCCCTCTTTCATGTTTTCCAAACTTGACATAAAAGAAAAAGGAAGCTTCAATAAATTGCTTCCTAAACTGCAGACTAATATTACCCTATTTCTTTCGGAGAGGCAGCAGAATGCAATGGTTGGTGATACTGGACACTAGGCCAGATTACTTGAGTTCTGATTCAGGCTCTGACACATCACTAGGATGACCTTGGGCAAGTTCCTTAACTTCTCTGTGCCTTGACATCCTCATCCATAAAATGGGAATAGTGAGACCTTTCTTATAGGTAAAGACTGTGAGGTTGTGAGGTTGTTGTAAAGGGATAGAAACAGTAACTGCTCACTGTTAGGCCCAATGTAAGGTTAGTTACTATTATTGCTATTTAAGGAGCTGAGTTCATGGCTATGAATTCGTTGAGTTAAAGTATAAAATTCAGTTCCCACAAGGAAGCCTGGGGATAGGGATATTGCTCTTCAGGGGCAAGCTGACTTTCTAATTCGGTTTCTAATTCTTAGTTTCCTACTTAAAAGTAAATCTGTCTAAACTCTCTCACTTAGAGGCCCTCGCTGTAAATGCGGGAAGCATGACAAACTCAACACCAGCGTCTGCAGAACAGTCTCAAAAACGGGAAAGCAGGAAAAGACAGGCTGTGACTTAAGCAAATACGAGGCCGACCTACGGGGCCAAGAGGCGTTCCCAGAACAGGACCGAAGTGACGTAGGCGGAAGTGGGCCGGCCAATCCTGGGAGCCACAAAACGGGGACCAATTGCGCTCAAGATCCTCTCTGGGGGTGGGGCAGACATGCCGACTCCGCCTTCTGGGGGGTGCCATGGCGCATGCGCGGGCGGTCCACAAACTAGTCTTCCTGAGCCCTGGTGTAGGGGGCGGAGACGTAGAAAGGAGAGGAGATTGAGTAAGAGCGTGGGAGAGAAGCCTGAGAACAAAAGACAGGGAGGATCAGGAGAAATGGGGGTTGTGGAAAGGGACTGCTTTGGCATGTGGGGATAGTGTGGAAAGGATACCATGGGTATGAGGAAAGGAGAGGGGCCGGCTGGGTCACTGAATGGTAAACAATCTGTTGTCCTCACCACCACACCACAAGCCTCTGTCGTGCGTATTGTACCACAGCCTGCCTTTTTGCTTAATGTATAAGGACGTCTATCTACAGTAGTATATATAGATCTACCTCATTCATTTTATTGACTTCATGGTATTCCATCTAAGGATGTACCAAAAGTTATGTTTCCCTATTGATGGACATTTAGACAGACATATTTGGCCCATTATTTCTAGAGCCTGATTAAGGCGAACAAAGTTTGTGTTGGACTTCTGCTTGTGACATACCTGTAAACGTCCGGATTTACTCTTTTTTTTTTTTGTCTTTTTTTTTCGTGTCCGGCAACGGATCGCAACCCTCAGTGTCGCGCGGATTTACTCTTTTTTTTTTTTGTCTTTTTTTTTCGTGTCCGGCAACGGATCGCAACCCTCAGTGTTGCACCCGCACCTTGCTCAGCCAGTGAGCGGTACTGGTCTGTGTGTGGGATCCGAACCCTCGGCGGGAGCGCCGCCACGCTCCCAAGCGGCGCACTGTAGCAGTGCGCCCCCTGGCCGGCCCCGGATTTACTCTTGATGAAAGTGCTTGGTTAAGCTATTGGTTGTTAAGCATTTTAAAAGCTATTACCTCTGTGGGAGTAATTGACTTTTCAGACAGAGATAAACAGATAGGAGCCACAAGATCTAGATTCAGAGTCCTGGCCTGAGTCCCTTTCAAGCCATGTGAAAGTTAGTCTCTTTGAGCCTAAATTTCCACTTCTCTGTAACAAAGGTGATGATAATTGTATCTGCCTTAAAAGTTGTTAGAAAAATTAATAACGTTATGTGAAAAGAAACACATTGTGTAAATGGTAAGGTGATCCAAAAAATATTCTTTTACAAGTGTAAGAATCTCAAATAGAGAGCCTTTCTCCTTTTTATGTGAACATTTGCCTGGCCCTTATTACACTCCTGGCAATGCTCAGGAGCGTTACATGTTTTGTCCCCCCTCACGCCATTTAATTCATACAACTCTTTGAGGAAGGTATATTATTATCTCAGTTTTTGAAAGCAGGAAAGATAGCTTAGAGAGATTGAGTAGTTTACCTAGAGTCACATAATAAGTGACACAGCTGGGATGTGAGCCCAGGATCTGTCTGACTCCAAAGGCCTTGCTCGTAATCCCTATGCCTATTTTTATACTGTACCAGTCCTCACTGCCTGCTTTCCCTCTGCTTGCTCCAATCTAGTCTCAAGGTCACCAGTTTAACCCAAGTGATCTCATCAGCTTCTAAACTCAAAGTATTTATACCTTCTGACCTACTTGTGCTGATCATGTCCAGCTGTGTGGCATCTTTTGCATTTTGACTTGTACTGATATTTGTTTTATTGTTCTACTGAAGCAAGTAGAAAAATGGTTGCTATAAAATCTGGCAGTTCCCTCAAAGACAGAATTGCTTAACTTAGCAAGTTACTTTGATCAGGTCTCTGAATATGGAGGTCCATGAGGGCAGAGACCAAGTCTGGTTTATTTGTTACCAAAGCTAGCATCATGCCTATCAAAAAAAAGTGTTTAATATTTGCTGAATGAAGAAAAAGGTGAAGTTTCGAGATCTGGGGTCTGAATACCTGGAGAGAAAATGCTAAATGTGAGAACATACATAAAACACTATACTGCCTGGAACATAGTAAATATTTAATTGGGGTTAGTTATCATTGCTACGTAAGTATAGGGTTGTGGGTAAAGGGGAAGGTAAAAGAAAGAAAAAATGGAGGAAAGTGGCACTGGGGGTAAGGCTGTTTGGAAAGAGGTTGCCAGTGAGTACTTCTCAGAGACAGAAATGGGCAAGGGGCATTTAAGAACAGGGATACCTAATATATTTATCTTACTGTAAACCTCACCATCTTTGGCCTCAAATCTTTGGTAAAGTCAGCTATCCATATGGTCTGGTGCTGGTGGTATTCTGAAGAATTCAAGAATCCACAAGGCAGCCCAGTCAGTAGGGGCAGAACATTCAGTAGGAGCTGAACAGAGCCATAGATTATAAGGAGAGAGGTAAGGTGTCCAAGAAACCACAGAAATATTATAGGGAACAATGCTGGTTTTTCTCATTATATATAGGGTGGGAGTTCAAGACCATTTTCATTAAATCTTAAAGGAGAGGGAATTCTCCAGTAGACTGGAGGACTTTATGGACATCAAGATAGCTAAAACTTGAGTTACACTTCTGTGGTTATTCTGTGTAAGTTGTATTTATGTCATATCCTCCCAGCTGGATTGTAAAGTTTTGGAACTAGAAGCTATGACAAATGAGTTGAATTCGTATGGCATTTTTCTATGTTTGAATTTTTCTTTACATTAACTTATTGGAACTAACGAAATCTTTTACGGTAGGTATGACAGGCATCACCTCTTTCCCCCACCCCCATTTTAAAGACAAGGAAATGAAGAGAGAGGTTAAGTTCATTTGTCCTGGTTACAGAGCTAACAATGACCCAAGCCAGCTTCATATAATGAAAAAGACATAGTATTATAAGGCTTTTCACTTTGGGTGAAATCTAGCTTTCCAATCCCTTTCTTATCATTGACTCATGCCACCTATCCATGTACACAATCACCACACAGAATTACTATCTCTCTAACAAATCTACACTTGACTCCTAAGTGACTTTGTAAAAGGTACCTAACCTCTCAGAGCCTTTGTTCTCACAGTTATACAAATGAAGATAATAATAGCTCCATGAAAGGGTTGTTGTGGAGATTAAATATCCTTAAAGCCCTTGGCACATAGAGATGCTTATTGGATGTTTGTTCTCTTCTCTCCTTGGTTCTCTGACTTTCTTTTCTTTACTATCTTCCAATTTAAAGCTCAATACTACTGGGGTCTGAATGTTTGCATACTCCTTCCCACCCCAATTTATATGTTGAATGAACAGAAAAGATGAAGGTGACAGTATTAGGAGGGATTAGGCAATAAGGGTGGAGTCCTCATCAATGGGATTAATGTCCTTATAAAAGAGACCCGAGAAAGACTCTCCACCAGGTGAGGTTACAGTGAGATGGTGGGTGTAAATGAGGAAGCAGGCCTTTACCAAACATCGAATCTGCTGGTGCCTTGATCTTGGACTTCCCAGCCACTATAACTGTGAGAAATAAATTACTGTTCTTTGAAAGCCGGTCGGTCTAAGGTATTTTGTTACGGTAGCCCAAATGGACTAAAACAAATATTTTCTGCATAAATCTACTATAAATTCCTCACATTTCTTTTCAGTGGCACCTGGCTCCATGTCCTATGTATGTCTGACTCCTCTCCTAGGGTCCAGAGTAGGCTCAAAAGGGTACCTTCATGCCATGTTTAAGGTACAGGCCAAAAGATCAGAACTGATGAAACCAAATCTGTTCTCAGGTAATGGGAGTGGGGTAGATCCAGGAACAGGGGCAACTAGGTCATCAAATGGTTCCAACCCATATACCAGACCCTCACGATAAACATTTGTCATCAACAGGAAAGCATGGTTTAGGAAATTTATTAGAAACCACCTGTTTTACAGCTTATAGTTTCATTAGACTAAATAACTTTGATCAGTTTTTACTTTTAAAAATTCAACTCTTGCATCCAGAAAAGCAAAAGGTATATTTTTTGAAAGCCCAGGATTCACTTTGTCACTGTCTCGAGGTGCATTTCTATCACATCGTAATACCTTCGGATAGCATACATTATACGAAGTTATACGATGATCTGTTCACTGTATAGGATCTGCTGCAAAGCCATGTGGCTGCCTGGCTGCCCCGTGCTCTGTGGACCACCATCCACAGCATTATTGAACCACCTGGATTTGGCTGGCTCTGTATTGGAGTGCTGACTGAGCACAGTGGGTGCTTAACAAAGGCTTAGGAAAGGTGAAGAAAATGCTCATACCAGTCATATCATGCAACAATCACACACACACACACACACACACAAATTCACTTAATTTCTATTAATAATAATAGCTAACATTTACTGAATGCTTACTAAATGCCAGACACTGGATATTGCTTATCCAAATCTTCACAAAAATTCTATGAGGTATCGAACAGTCATGAAGCCACTGCCCCTGCTGCGACCTTGCCCCCACAAACTGAGGGGCCCCCACATGTAGCACTGATTAGGAAAGCCTGAAGCACCTGCACGTTGGCCAGAATGGACTGCAGAGGGTCTGGCTTCCCGAGAAGCTACCTGGAGGGGCTGGATAATACTAGCGTACTTCAAAAAGCTCATGGAAAGACTCATATTATCTTTTTTTTTAATTGAAACATAGTTGATTATACATACCTGTGAGGTACAGAGTTGAATATCAATAACTGTGTGCAATATGTGATGCTCAAATCTGGATAATTAGTATGTTCAACATTATACAATGTAATCATTTTTCATGGCCCTTTACCAATTCCTCCCTTACCCCCACCCATATTATCTTTTAATTCTATTTTTCCATGAGCTTTTTGAAGTGCCCTTGTACAATCCAGAAGTGTGGGGGAGTTAATGTGAGTATAAACCTCAACCAATAAAAGAAAGAAAGAAGCCAGCATAGCTCACTCTTCCTCCTGTGTGATGGGCTGTTCTGAGAGGCAGTAGCTTCATATACACTCTCTGGAGAAGCCCTGGAAGTTCAAGCAGCCAGCTCTGTTTGCAGTGAAGCTATGGTCATCTTGGTAGCTATTTTAGTCCATTTTGTGTTGCTATAACAGAAATACCTGAGACTGGGTAATTTATAAAGAACAGAGGTTTATTTGGCTTACGATTCTGGGACAGCTGCATCTGGCATAGGCCTCAGACTGCTTCTACTCATGGTGGAAAGTGGCAGGCAGCTGGCGGGTACAAGCAGATCACACAGCAAGAGGAAGCAAGAGAAGGTCAGGGTCTTTTTAAGCAAGGAGCTCTCGCGGGAAATAATGGAGTAAGAAATCACTCACTACCCCTCCTCCCCCAGGGAGAGCATTAATCCATTCATGAGGGATCCGCCCCCATGACTCAATCAGTTTCCAACACTGCCACATTGGAGATCAAATTTCCACATGAGTTTTGGAGGGGACAACACATCCAAACTCCATCAGTAGCCTATCCCTTTACAATTGCTACCTCACTTCCTTTTCCCTTTCTTGCTTTCTTCCTCAGAATTTCACTGATCAATAAAGTATTGATTGCCAAAAAAAAAAAAAAAGCCTACTTTTTTGCTTCAAACTTTGTTTTCTTGGGCCTTTGTTTTTCTAGAACAAAAAATGTTGCTATCAAGAGTGGTTGCTAAGAGCGGACCCTCAAAATATGATTTTGCAGTTGAATAGCCCACCCATCTGAAGGATAGAAAAAGATTTCCTGATGTAAGTGGGAGAGTAAAAATCCCTGCCATTCAATGGCATGCTTCACAGTTACGGCAGCTTTCACCCACAGTTAATTGAAATAAGATGCACGTGGAAGATAAAGCATTGGGATACCAAGTGGATGCTCTATTTGACTGATATGGGAGCAATGATAATGATACGGACTGGGGAATAGACTGGTGGCTTTTGGCAGCATTGGAAACCTTGCAAAAAGAAAATGATAGTTCAAAGCAGCTAACTTCCAATTTAGGAACACTATGAAAGCCAGAGATCTTCTATGGCAGCCATAAAGGAGGCTGTCATCTCTTGCAGCAGTAGGCTAGACACTTTTGAAAATTAGGTGCAGGGAAATGCAAATCAAAACCACACTGAGATACCATCTCACCCCAGTTAGGATGGCTAAAATCCAAAAGACGCTGAACGATAAATGCTGGTGAGGTTGCGGAGAAAAAGGAACTCTCATACATTGTTGGTGGGATTGCAAAATGGTGCAACCCCTATGGAAAATGGTTTGGAGGTTCCTCAAACAGCTGAAGATAGATCTACCATATGACCCAGCTATCCCACTGCTGGGAATATATCCAAAGGAATGGAAATCATCAAGTCGAAGATATACCTGTTCCCCAATGTTCATTGCAGCACTCTTCACAATAGCCAAGAGCTGGAATCAACCCAAATGTCCATCATCGGATGAGTGGATACAGAAAATGTGGTATATCTACACAATGGAATACTACTCAGCTATAAAAACGAATGAAATACTGCCATTTGCAACAACATGGATGGACCTTGAAAGAATAATATTAAGTGAAACGAGTCAGGCAGAGAAAAAGAAATACCACATGTTCTCACTTATTGGAGGGAGCTAAAAATAAATAAATCAATTCACACACATACATACACACACACACACACAAAAACAAACAAAAAAACCCCAAAAAACCGGGGGTGGGGAGAGGAAGATATAACAACCACAATTTTTTTGAAGTTCTTACAACAAGCAAAT